>NW_018429453.1:0-250 GCF_002113885.1 Mizuhopecten yessoensis
TCCCTTTTATATTATCTATATCGTTATTAAAACAATCCTTTATATACACAAGTGTTTCGATCCGAAACGGAGTGATTTTCATTGATGACATCATATGGGTGTTTCGCTAATCAATTAAATAAATCCGATCGACTTACTATTAGTATTTTATTTGTCTAGCTCTCCACGCCCATTGCGAGGTGATGTCAAACACACAGACTCCAGATCTATCCTACAAAATAAGAGGCCATATTGAATTAACACAGGAGGT
>NW_018429454.1:0-250 GCF_002113885.1 Mizuhopecten yessoensis
AGGATTAACTTGAATACAATTTTCATGTTATGAAGATATAACACACAAAAAACGGAGTGTACTCTAAATCAACCGTGAAGCGGTTTATGATGAGAGTATACTCCGGGTTTTTATGTTATAGCTCCATAACATCAAAACTATATTCAAGTCAATCCTTATTATTTAATATACTTTACACAATCCCTGTGGAAATCCACTTTAATTGATGGACTCTTTTCACTTAGAAATTGTTGCGCCGCTGTATCAGCCA
>NW_018429455.1:0-250 GCF_002113885.1 Mizuhopecten yessoensis
TCTTGTTGGCATTTCGATACTAGCTCTATTCACGTCTTGCCAGATTATTATATGATGCTACCAGCTAATTTCACAGGTAGCGCTCTCAGTGAAACGTTCATCCATAAACTAAGATTGAAACTCAAAAAATGTAGTATTAACACCTAGTTAAGATGACCAGACTTTGGGCAAACGTGTCCTGAAATTTCGTGATATCGCTGCCTGAATACATACTAAGCATTGTGTTACCCTGAAAATGAATATTGATAAA
>NW_018429456.1:0-250 GCF_002113885.1 Mizuhopecten yessoensis
ACCTTGATTATGGGTAAAGGTTATTAATTCTAACAAAATTGGAAGCCTTTCATACCAGCATGCTTCTGGCCAAATATCATTACTCTGGTCCTTTTGGTTATTCAGATGAAGTTGTTCAAAGGTTTTTAAGACAATTGACCCCTGTGACCTTAAATATAAGTCAAGGTCCTTCATTTTCACAAACTTGGTAGTACTTTATGCAAGCATGTTACTGGCCATATATATCATCAACCTGGGCCTTTTGGTTATG
>NW_018429457.1:0-250 GCF_002113885.1 Mizuhopecten yessoensis
GAGTGCAGAGTCCAATAATTGGGTCACTTTAACCTATGACTTGACATTTGACCTTTACTTTTGAAAGTGTTTCTCCGAAATATATCTTCTATACTATTTTACATGGAATAACCATATTTGGTGTACAAGGACATTTTGGGATGGCAAAGTGCAAGAATTATGTTACTGTAACCTATGACTTTACCCTTGACTTTTACTAATGAAAATGTTTGTCTGGTACATATCTTCTATACTCTTTCACCTGGAGTAA
>NW_018429458.1:0-250 GCF_002113885.1 Mizuhopecten yessoensis
TTTTGTATATAAGCATTACAATAAAGTTTTGGTTTGAATTCGAAGATTTGGCTATACATAATTTTATCCAGTTTAACGCCTGACGAAACAAATAAATCGACTTTAATCTGAATAGGAGCTGTATCAATTACTCAATTTTTGGTTTATAATGTGTTACGTGATATCGGGATCATAGAAACAAATATATCATTCATTTCAAGAGGAAGAAATAGACCTGATTGACAAAATCCTTTGTTAATATTTATTTTAT
>NW_018429459.1:0-250 GCF_002113885.1 Mizuhopecten yessoensis
CACCCATGTAAGGCTAATCATATCTGGAGGGGCGTCGGACATCTGAACCCGCTTGGAGGAGGTGACAGAAATCCTTTCGGTGCTGACTTCCAGAATGCTGGAGCTGTATGTATTATATGAACGAATGCATTGTTATATTTTCTGTGACTGTTGTTTTCCTCTGTCTTTCATGGGTGCTAAGACTGTAACCCTTATTTAGCGTCCGTAGATGTTCAATTACGTTTTTAATTGTATCGTCGGATATCATTCT
>NW_018429460.1:0-250 GCF_002113885.1 Mizuhopecten yessoensis
TGATAGCTTCCTGACGTCGGCAGCGTAAAAGTAGCAGATAAAATTCTTGTGATTGTTTTGCCTGGTATTTATTCTGCACAAACAGTCATAAAGTGTTTTACAAGAACAGCCGTACATTCTCTCCACATGAATATGTAGGGAAAACGAGTTCATATACGTAAAATGTATTTAAAAAAGTGACTAGCAAGTCGTTATCTGTCTAAAATCACTCATTTAACATGAAGAACTGAAAACATAAATTACCGGAGGG
>NW_018429461.1:0-250 GCF_002113885.1 Mizuhopecten yessoensis
ATTCATATGGATAATGATGCTTTCTCTGTTACACGTTTAAAGTGATGCAGGTGTATACATATTGGATGTTTCTTAGACACGAAACCAAATTGGTGACTGAAATTAAAAGTTAACTTATTCCTGTTATCTGATACAATTAAGTGTTTTAGTTTTTTCGCATTAGATTTCAAAGCTATATAAGAACAAGATACACCAGGAAACATATCGATTCAAAAAAAGCTTAAGCTACTGCGCATGTACAACATTCCTT
>NW_018429462.1:0-250 GCF_002113885.1 Mizuhopecten yessoensis
ATGTATAATGGTTCATAGTTTAACAATGTATAATGGTTCAGAGTTTTACAATATATAATGGTTCATAGTTTTGCAATGTATAATGGTTCATAGTTTTACAATGTATAAAGGTTCATAGTTTTACAATGTTTAATGGTTCACAGTTTAACAATGTAAAATAGTTTATAGTTTTACAATGTATAATGGTTCATAGTTTTGCAATGTAGAATAATTCATAGTTTTACAATGTATAATGGTTCATAGTTTAACA
>NW_018429463.1:0-250 GCF_002113885.1 Mizuhopecten yessoensis
AGATATGAATCTCGATACGTCATCAGATATTGATCTCGATACGTCATCAGAAATGGACATCGATACGGCATCAGATATGGATCAGGATACGTCATCAGATATGTATCTCGATTCTTTATCAGAAATGGACCTCGATATGTTATCAGATATGGAACTCGATACGTCATCAGATATGGACATCGATACGTCATCAGATATGGACCTCGATACGTCATCAGATATGGACCTCGATATGTCATCAGATATGGAT
>NW_018429464.1:0-250 GCF_002113885.1 Mizuhopecten yessoensis
AAGTCATTTTGTAGTTTAACTATTAGATGATAACAACTGATCATTTATGTATACAAATTGCTGGCGTGTTGACATGGTTGATATATACATCGATATATAAATGATTCGTTATTTTAAAATAAAACAGATAAACATAATTGAAACATCTGTGAGCATAGAACTGTATATGATAAACATAATGAACACATAACAACTATACCCGTGACTCTACAATACATAACAACTATACCCGTGTCTCTACAATACATAA
>NW_018429465.1:0-250 GCF_002113885.1 Mizuhopecten yessoensis
ACAGTAAACCTCTTCGTATGGGTCTACTGTTTTGTTTACATTCCCGGAATTGACGTAAACGTTATCGAGTTTCGCTAATGGTTCTGACGTTCGTTCATCTGACTCTAAAATGAAATACAAACTGTAATGACCGAATAAAAAAAGTATCCCCCCGCAAAAAAAGGATCAAGCTTAAGCATGCAGTTGAAAGAATAGCTCGTCTTATATTATGAAATTACCATAGCCATTGTTGAGCCGTGATGATCGAGAC
>NW_018429466.1:0-250 GCF_002113885.1 Mizuhopecten yessoensis
CTATAGACCAACAGCCCACTCTTTACCAGTCACAGGTGAAACGCCGCAGCAGATGCGACGACTACAAGGTACGTCATTGTTCACCTAGACGGATTATAATTTAAATGCTCACAACTCAATGATATTGTGAAGATGGCGTGACATATAGTCCTAGTCTTTGCAGAAGCTAAATTTTGAATACTAGCGGGAAGAGTGATTCTTATTATATGTCTGGTAACTAGTGGCACAAAAATCCTTCCAACTTGAAGTA
>NW_018429467.1:0-250 GCF_002113885.1 Mizuhopecten yessoensis
CTGCTGTTCTCTCACACACCTTAGCAGGGAACTAACCACTGCTGTTCTCTCACACACCTCAGCAGGGAACTACACACTGTTGTTCTCATACACACTTCAACAGTGAACTACTCACTGCTGTTCTCTCACACACCTTATAGCAGGGAACTATACCCACTGCTGTTCTCACTCTCACCTTAGCAGGAACTACCCACTGCTGTTCTCTCACACCTTAACAGGGAACTACCCACTGTTGTTCTCTCACACACCT
>NW_018429468.1:0-250 GCF_002113885.1 Mizuhopecten yessoensis
AGGTGAAAGAGGGACACTGGGAATGGATTGATGGAACAAAACTTAACGTGTCAATTTGGTCGAAGATAGCTCTTAATAACTATGATGCCAATTACCCTGCCGAACTAGGAAATGCAGATTGCGCAATATTCAGTTTAACTGCCCTTTTTGACGTACACTGTAGAACCACAAAATCGGTTATTTGCGAGAGACCGCAGCTCATGTGAGTCACGATACCGCGCTGATGGTTCGTAACAACAAGGATTTGTGT
>NW_018429469.1:0-250 GCF_002113885.1 Mizuhopecten yessoensis
GATTTATGTTAAAGAAAGACTTGTTGTTCTCGAGGCTGACACAATTCAACGACTTGCCAGAAAATTATCTCGCCTGGAAGGCAGGGTTCTCCAATGTAACTATGGAAATTTGTGTCTCTCCCACAGAGGAACTGGATTTGTTGCTGAAATGGTTAGGACCGGAGTCGTCGAAACATGCGGTAAGTATCAGATCTTCCAACATTGCCTTTCCAGAACGTGGTTTACAGAAAACATGGGAAAAACTTGATGA
>NW_018429470.1:0-250 GCF_002113885.1 Mizuhopecten yessoensis
ACAAAGTCAAAGTTGCTATAAATAGAAAATCTGTTTCGTGCAATAACTACAGTTTCTTTCGCTTGATTGAGCGCAGACTTCATGCAGTGCTTTCTTACCAATAGTGCTTGCTTGGGATAAATAGAAAAACTGTTTCTATATGATAAGTCCAGTTTCCTGGGGTCGATCAAGCTCAAAAGATTTTCCGATCGGAGATAGAGTAGGGCCATGGCTACTTTAATTATAATTTCCTGAAATTTCTTCAAAACTT
>NW_018429471.1:0-250 GCF_002113885.1 Mizuhopecten yessoensis
AAAATTAGGATAAATGTTATTGTTTCAGGGTAGAATTTATATATACGTATTATAACTTAGTAATATTGGAATATATATTAAGTATGTATGTTTTGACACATGGACTGTAGACTGACCAGTAAGTAGTCTTAAGATATGACCTTTGACATTTCATACCTCGGTACCTGGCAATCTTACCTAGGCACTATTCGTGCTGCAATGATTTTACATTACATGTACCCATATATACATTACATGTACCCATATATAC
>NW_018429472.1:0-250 GCF_002113885.1 Mizuhopecten yessoensis
GTTATCCCTCTCCCAATGCCGTTACCGCTGTACCGGAGGAATTGGGGGCTAATGTGCCTGAGGGTTTTCGCCAGAAAATCGTAAATGGCGAATATGTGGATTTAGGGCTATTATTGGCCAAACTAGTCAACCAGGAGCAGTCAGCTAAGCTTACGTTAGTAGGGGGTGGACTGCGTATGTCTGCAAAGTCCCAGTCTGTAAAAAATTCAGATATAGATAAATGGACAGATGCCTTTCTGGTTTTTGTCAG
>NW_018429473.1:0-250 GCF_002113885.1 Mizuhopecten yessoensis
TGCTGCTTTCGCGGCACGATCTGCCTTTTCATTACCTGGTATCCCTACAAGTCCGGGAATCAATTTGTTGTTGCAAAGGCTATTAAGAACAGATAGAGAATCCGAATAGATAACTGATTGCGTTACGTCATTTGATTTAATGTGCTCAAGGCCGAGATAAATAGCATGGGCTTCTGTGGAGAATATTGACGCATCATTGGGCAGTCGGCATCCAGCAGTAGCATCTTTCGCTACAATCGCCGGGGCAACT
>NW_018429474.1:0-250 GCF_002113885.1 Mizuhopecten yessoensis
TTGACACAGAGAGTATCAGTAACAACCAAGTCGTTTACTTATGAGGATGCTTAGATTAACAGACGTAAACGATGTATATGCATTGGGAAATGAGTCATAAGTTGAATCAAGGAACTAAGGTTCTAAGCTATATATTCCAGTTTATATTAAACCTGTAAATCATTTTGTTAATAGATTACCTCAGAGTATTAAATACTGCACTAGATAATAACTATTTACAGTATCACTGGTGAACTCAATTGACACCGAA
>NW_018429475.1:0-250 GCF_002113885.1 Mizuhopecten yessoensis
TGTGTAGTACAGACTTTATTTGTAGCCCACGAATATTAAATGTTGCGTAGTATAGACTTTATTAGTAGCCCACGAATATAAAAAGATGTGTAGTATAGACTTTATTTGTAGCCCACGAATATAAAAAGTTGTGTAGTATAGACTTTATTTGTAGCCCACGGATATTAAATGTTGTGTAGTATAGACTTTATTTGTAGCCCACGGGTATTAAATGTTGTGTAGTATAGACTTTATTTGTAGCCCACGAATA
>NW_018429476.1:0-250 GCF_002113885.1 Mizuhopecten yessoensis
GGGTATAATCCGGCGCATGCCGCCATAAAGTGAAGTTTATGTAAGCTGAATGCGGCATGAAACTTTGGTAATCCTCAACCGGTTCCCCATACCTGCCCAATATGTATCTGTGGTATCCATTACCTAGGGCTAAGACTGCAGGAACATTCTGCTCATGTACTTGTATCATGTAAGATTCAGAACTATAGATTATAAGGGTTCAAATTCGGCGCGCAGTTCGTACCTTCAGATGCTAGACCCAATCCATAAC
>NW_018429477.1:0-250 GCF_002113885.1 Mizuhopecten yessoensis
TCGTTTGCATTACACAGACATCATATGTGTAACACCTATGAAGGATAGTAGCGTCTCACATGACCATGCTCTTTGACCTCTAGTTCGGCGAACTCCATTTCTCTAGATCGTTACTTGGAAGTGTTTTAAAACATATGTCAATACGTTGTTAGTTAATAATTTCTTCTGCTTTTAAAAGACAGTTTCGATATGTAAACTTACAAATTGTGCTCGTTATTTTTCTGTTATTTTCTGATATGTTCTGATAAAT
>NW_018429478.1:0-250 GCF_002113885.1 Mizuhopecten yessoensis
TAATAAAATGTGAAAAAAATACTTGGTATTTATGTTAGGAAAACAAGAGATTAATGCAATTTAATTGATTAATATTTTCTGTAATTATCTGTGGATACTACCCAAGATTATGGAATATTAGATGTAAAATCATACTGATATATAATTAAATTTCAACATTAGACTTGGCAAAACTAAAATAAATGTGACGTTCAGCAGATATTATATATTATTTACTATTTGTATACTGCAATCCGATTTAACAGTTTCA
>NW_018429479.1:0-250 GCF_002113885.1 Mizuhopecten yessoensis
CCGTTTCGTTACGTTAGATATACGATACTGACAGCAGATATAGTATTCATTAAATAATTTTGAAATAATTAAGTTCTAGTGCATATACTTAAAAAGATCGTAGAATGGCAGAAATATAAAGGGGACATGTAAACAATATAACAATTTTCGATGAATGTGAAACTCAAATAGGTAATGACGCCTCGAAGTGATGTACGCCTAAACATAAGATAAGTACATATGCGTTGATTATCATATATTTTCAGTTAAA
>NW_018429480.1:0-250 GCF_002113885.1 Mizuhopecten yessoensis
GAATAATGGGGCTGGCCCCATTCCTGGGAACTTCATTCCCAAGTCATAACTTTTAAATGGTTGAGATCCCCACCTGTAACCAAATTTACCATTGCTGGGCATCGCGAGACAAACACGATCATGATATTGGTATTGACCCTTTGGTCTGGCCCTAAGTTGGTTCAAAATCCAAGATGACCATATGCACTCTCTTGTTTCAAATAAAGCAATGTTGTGAAAGGTGTAGTCAAGTCCAGGTAACATAAGATTT
>NW_018429481.1:0-250 GCF_002113885.1 Mizuhopecten yessoensis
ACTCCCTTCTCCTCCTGTTCTTGTTTATTACACCCCCTTCTCCTGTTCTTGTTTATAACACTTCCTTCTCCTGTTCTTGTTTATAACACCCCCTTCTCCTCCTGTTCTTGTTTATTACAACCCTTCTCCTCCTGTTCCTGGTTATTACACCCCTTCTCCTCCTGTTCTTGAATATTACACCCCCTTCTCCTCCTGTTCTTGTTTTTTACACTCCCTTCTCCGCCTGTTCTTGTTTATTACACTCCCTTCT
>NW_018429482.1:0-250 GCF_002113885.1 Mizuhopecten yessoensis
CATGGGAGGTATAGGAGTTGTATGTCATGAGAGGTATAGGAGTTGCACCATGAGAAGTATAGGAATTGTATCATGGGAGGTATAGGAGTTGTAGGTCATAGGAGGTATAGGAGTTGCATCATGAGAGGTATAGGATTTGTATCATGGGAGATATAGGAGTTGTATGTCATGGGAGGTATAGGAGTTGTATGTCATGAGAAGTATAGGAGTTGTATCATGGGAAGTATAGGAGTTTTATGTCATGAGAGGT
>NW_018429483.1:0-250 GCF_002113885.1 Mizuhopecten yessoensis
ACGTATATGCATGTATGCTGTTATATATATGCTGTGATATGTGTGTTTGTGTGCTATTATATGTATGCATGCTATATGTATGTTTGCTATATGTATGCTGCAATATATGTGTATGTATGCTGTTATATGTATGCATGTAGGCTGTAATATGTATGTATGCTTGCTATTATTAATTAGGTATGTATGCTATTATGTTTTTATGCTTTTATATGTATGTATGCTATTATATGTATGTATGCTGTTATATGTA
>NW_018429484.1:0-250 GCF_002113885.1 Mizuhopecten yessoensis
CGACGGACGACGACGGACGGAAAGTGATTGGAATAGGTCACTTGACCTAAAAATATATCTCTTTTCCTAGTAAATATCATTGATACAGGTTTTGAAGGGTTGAAATTAATATCCCTCTTTTTACTGGTTTTGAATCTCCAAATCACACACAGGAAGAAAACCTCATGTGAAATCTATGCTTGAAAGTCAAGAAACAACAATAAAATCTGTGGTAAATCCGAACGAAGTCCAGGACATTGTGTTTCTGTGC
>NW_018429485.1:0-250 GCF_002113885.1 Mizuhopecten yessoensis
TTTAGTAAGTACAGACGAGATAAGCCTTCCGAAGCGTTTCGATATAACATGCGACAAGACTTCAACGGTTTAGAGTGACTAAACGTATGACGTCATTCAAAATGGTGGATTGGGATTTGATTTATTTAATAAATGAGGATTTTTTTTTATTTTGCATTTTGTAACTCAAAGGAGTCTTTTCCAGGCGATAATTTTACAGGAAATACAAATTAAACTCAACATGCACCTATTTGTAACCTATAATTGAGTA
>NW_018429486.1:0-250 GCF_002113885.1 Mizuhopecten yessoensis
ACAGTTTTGTAAAAACCTTGCATAACGAAATTAACCTTTTAACAAAAAGTGTCGACTTTAAACTTGTAAAGCAACTCGGTATACGGGCTGCAGACATCCACATAAACAACACTCTGCATTGGTTACAAACTTGCATGGCCAAACCAGTTTGATCCTGGGTGATATATCACACCAAGATTAATTAAGTAGTGTTGTTGAAATTCACTGAAAACGTCCATTTTAAGAGAGAAAAATATGTTGTTTTGCCAAT
>NW_018429487.1:0-250 GCF_002113885.1 Mizuhopecten yessoensis
ATGGTCAAAGGGAGGTAAGTTATAACTGATGACGAAGCTCCTAAAGAGCCAAAAATACATTTTTGTTCAAATTTATATGCAAAGATCGGCAAAACGGTTTCGTGGACGTTCTTTTATAACAGATCATGTTTTGACTCTAATGACGCTTTCCTTTAATACCAAGTACAATACGGACTGTTACGGACCGTGGTACAATGTATAAAATATGTGAAAACGAGGACAACATCATTTGAAAATGCATGAGTTCTTT
>NW_018429488.1:0-250 GCF_002113885.1 Mizuhopecten yessoensis
GATTCACAACTACAGAAAGTAAGTTACATTTCGCCGATGTTTTTTTTCATTTAATGTCCTGTTCATGCTAATAACTACATTAATTTATAAATATTCTATCCAAACTACCTTGAGTTTTTAGCCTTATATACACTAACTGTGTTATGTGTCTCCCCACAGACAAATCCCCTTCTTCCGGGCCCCAGCATTTAGGACACTCACCGGAAGTGGTCCGACTGCTGCACCAATTTATAACATGCCGACACCGGAG
>NW_018429489.1:0-250 GCF_002113885.1 Mizuhopecten yessoensis
GAGTAGTGTTCTGAAGTTGAAAGACGCGGAGGAAATCGTTTCTTTGGCTAAAGAGGGTAATGTGAAAGACAAAGAGGAACGCTCTTCAATGATTGGAGATGCAGATTCAAAAGATGACGGACAATGCAGCGAATCTTCTGTGAAGGACAAGGAAATCAGGTCGGATCACGAAGATTCCCTGTCGTCTGAAACAATAGATAAACCTGTGAAGGAAGCGCCAATACCAATCGTCGTATCAACTTCTCATGGA
>NW_018429490.1:0-250 GCF_002113885.1 Mizuhopecten yessoensis
ACAGAGGTGAATTGTATTTTTAATGCTTCCACTAGGGGTTGAACCAAGGACCCCTGATTAACTATTGGCTTTATGCTTTACAGAATGAGCCAAAGAGAAATTCTCCCTAGCCGAATAAGTAGGAAGTGGCTAGTAGATGCAACCCTGACAATATGACTGACTGACTGACTGACTGAAGGACAGAGTACAAACCTATAGTCCCCTCGGGTAATACCAGTGGGGACTAATACCTACTTGTGTTGGTACATGG
>NW_018429491.1:0-250 GCF_002113885.1 Mizuhopecten yessoensis
AAACCATATTCCAGTTATCTGAAATTCATATTTGTTATCAACAATAGAAGAATTGCTTACTAGTTTGTTTTGTTTATTACCTTGACAAATATACATCTTGATTAATGCAAATAGAAGTGCACAATTTCATGTGAAGAAGTCCACGTCTAATAAAAAACGTAGGAGGCAGTGATAATCACTGTAATATAATCTCTATGTGGTACATGTAGCACCTGAAATGCCACCTCTTGGTTTTCGTTACTGTCATATC
>NW_018429492.1:0-250 GCF_002113885.1 Mizuhopecten yessoensis
TATAATTTAATACATTACTTGATTGTCTTTCAGCGGCTTTTGTTCTTGAACTAAATCAATGTCATTTCTAACATCTAAATAGTTTCGTTTACTTCTGTAACAATTCAAAAGCTAGCATTACAGATATAAAACAATAATAACATTTAAAAAAAAGTAAATTATCAAATTGAAAACATTACTAGAGTTTTATCGTAATTTTGGTTATTGAACTAAATCAATGTCATTTCTAACATCCAAATAAATTCTTTTT
>NW_018429493.1:0-250 GCF_002113885.1 Mizuhopecten yessoensis
ATGCTGGAATTCTTCAATAATTGGTGACCGCGGGTCTGAAGTTTCACGCACGATAACCGTGTACTGGTCGTCTGCGTCATTCACATTAACATCATATAAAATGCGGCCGCCGAATCCTCCGAATTGATTCAGCTGAATAGGATTTGACCCCTGGTTTATGCCGCCCTGACCATCGAAAAAGAAATAATCCCGCATGTCATTCGTTACCTGGTCGACAAAAAAAGCCCACTTGCCCGCTAATGGTTGCCCA
>NW_018429494.1:0-250 GCF_002113885.1 Mizuhopecten yessoensis
ATAGATATTCTACTTTATGCTAAACAATTGACTAATGTTTTTATTTTCATTTTCTAATCTAGACTAGAACTTGCTACTGATTGTATAGTTAAGACCGCTAAAGTGTTATACATCAGCCCTGTTTCATGCTAGAAAGCCGGCTGTAATAGCTAGGCTACTCATGATCTGCCCTTTTAGTTCACGGACCGTAATCCCCTCTCATGTATCCATTCTACACCCTCACAATATGTCCGTAATTAGTGATCATTGT
>NW_018429495.1:0-250 GCF_002113885.1 Mizuhopecten yessoensis
GCATTTCATATTATACTGCACTGTTACAATTTGAAAGTAAAAAAATATTTTAACAGCAAAAATAAATATAAAAAAATATTCAGAACTGTTTCTAAAAGGAAATTTCAATTAGATATATATATGTTAATAATACTATGGGCATGTGGTAAAGACAGAATAGTAAATGAAATCAACTTTGAATGTGTGTTTAACATTATATTGCATAAATTATCGAGCAATGTGTACAAGATTATCATGAAAATGACAATTC
>NW_018429496.1:0-250 GCF_002113885.1 Mizuhopecten yessoensis
CAAGTTACAGACAGACAGAACACGTGTGTTAAACACAAGTTACAGACGTTATAGAGCTCGCATTTGTTTATCTACTCAACAATTGATTCAATTAGCATTACATGCTCATGAAGTGTTATAACTGGAGTCAGCTAGCGAAGTCGAAGATACCATTTATGACAGTTTATGTAGTTATTAGTTCGAACCTGTTAGAGGAGGAGATACATCTGACAATAACGTACATTTGTACCATATACTCTAAAAACACGCA
>NW_018429497.1:0-250 GCF_002113885.1 Mizuhopecten yessoensis
CCTTGACCTTGTAACTACACATATGGGTTTTTTACAATGACCTTGCATTACAACCTTGACCTTGTTCCTACAGATGTGTTTCTTTACAATGACCCTGTATGTACAGATATGTTTCTTTTACAACGACCTTGTATTACAGTCTTGACATTTTTTCTACAGATATGTTTCTTTTACAATGACCTTGTACTACACACTTGACCTTCTATCTACAGAGATGTTTCTTTTACAATAACCTTGTATTCAAACCTGA
>NW_018429498.1:0-250 GCF_002113885.1 Mizuhopecten yessoensis
CTATCTTTTCTAAAGAAAAACTCTTACTACAATAGTAAATTGATAAATGATTTCACCTTGCACAACAATTATGATATACATTTCGGATGAATATGATATCCTAGAAATATTGAACGGTTTTTAATGTAATCTTATTTTTCCTCCAAACAAAGAAATATTGTTTAAATGAGGTTGCTATATAGATATCATATAAATTCTGCCACACTATAGAAATATATACAGTATCCTTAATGGTGTTCCATCATAGGAC
>NW_018429499.1:0-250 GCF_002113885.1 Mizuhopecten yessoensis
TGTGTGTATCTCATGGATGTTTGTTGAAAGCTCCTCGATTAGTTGATGTGTTTCTGTGATGTAGATCCCCCTTTTGCCTAGCTTCGGTATAAACTGTATTTAGCTCCCCAGCCATGACATGTACGCTCACGTGCTGCATGCCTAGTGATCTCCCTGATTTCTCTATATTTATATAACAATTAAGCCGTTTTTTGTTTGCGGTTTTAATTGCAACATTAAATGTGCCGATTTGTATGCAGTGTAACGCTGT
>NW_018429500.1:0-250 GCF_002113885.1 Mizuhopecten yessoensis
GACACGCAAAGTCATCACTAGTATTGTAATGATAATGTACGTATAAACACTGCCATCCTATTGGTAAAGTAGAATACACACCTATTCAGGTAAATATCATAGGACTTGGGTATAGTACACGTAAACCAAAGATCATTATACCTGGCATTAGCACAAGCATTAAAAGGGTCATAAGTCGTTCCGTTTCAGAAGTTCAGAATTAACAATGTTAATTATTTGTTTGGGGGAATAGTTGAGAGATCGACATGTT
>NW_018429501.1:0-250 GCF_002113885.1 Mizuhopecten yessoensis
CAAAGGTGAATTCTGTACTGTTTTCATGTTATTTTCGTTTTTAAGGAAAACGAAACAAAGTCGCTTTTTAAAGAAGGTTGTATCATTAGGTAGATAACAAGAGAATTTAAATATAAGTTCTTTTTAAAAAATGATGATGTCAAAAATGTGGACATTTTACATTCATGAAAAATGATAATAAACATCTAAATCTTAGAAAATATAGCTCAATACAACTATAGTGTATAGGTGATTAATATAGCTATATAGG
>NW_018429502.1:0-250 GCF_002113885.1 Mizuhopecten yessoensis
ATTATAAACTCGATCAACAAGAGGTCCCCTTTTGAGAGAAAAAATGTATTGTTTGAAATAAGACCATGAACGTATATTTTATTATATTTGTTGTCTGGAGAAATTGTTTATTATAAATACAAGACCACACACTGATAAAAAATGGGAGTGGAAGAGAAAATGTAACGCACATATTTAACTTTAATCAGATCTGTCCACGTCTTGATTTTATGCGATACCATAATTCAATGTTTCAATGTGTCAGCAAAGA
>NW_018429503.1:0-250 GCF_002113885.1 Mizuhopecten yessoensis
TGTGTCGTGTTGTAGTAGACTCAATCGGTGAATGGAGTTTTGTGACCTATATATATCTTCGTCGTGCTAATAAGGATACTTACATAGCTATTCATGATCTCGTTTTGTAGACAGATCGGAATTTGCAAGAAATAATATACTCCAAAAACCAGGAAACTGTTGCAAAATAGCACGCCATATCGCCGAAGTGCTATTAAGAAGAGAAATAAAAGTGAGATTTAGTAAAGATATGGAGACTTATGATCTAGTT
>NW_018429504.1:0-250 GCF_002113885.1 Mizuhopecten yessoensis
ACCATTGACATTCAGTCATTAATCATTTTCAAACCATTAAATATACTGTTAGAATTTTGTTGCAGGAACAAAATGTGAACAGTTACCAATATTATGTAGCATTACGACTACTATAAATGACATATACGTGTATGTATGTCTTTAAATTTTACCGTTTTAATTCTGTTTTCTTTCATCGAATGTATCAGATTGCTCGAGTATATTTAGCTTAAAGATATATTTCACGTGACGTAAGCATTAACATGGAGTG
>NW_018429505.1:0-250 GCF_002113885.1 Mizuhopecten yessoensis
CCTTGACAATGCTTCACTTTTGGCCTTTAGTTGAGCGTTCGCCCCCGTGAGGAATGCTTTGGGTTCTGTCCCCTGAGACATACCAGAGACTGTAAAAATGGTAGTTTCCACTCCTGTTTAACACTCCGCAGTATAGGAGTGGAACGACTGGTTTGCCCGTTGTCAGTATAATTTGACCAGGTGGGGTGTCCTACTGGCTGTCTTTGGCAGTATGTTTTAGTGAGGTAGCACTATAAAGTCGGCATCAGTT
>NW_018429506.1:0-251 GCF_002113885.1 Mizuhopecten yessoensis
AAACGCCAAACAACCTGCTGCACTCAGTAAAGCGCATGAACATTTAGAATTGCGTGGCCGTATCTGCAGTACAAACGGACGGAAGGACGGACAAGGGAAACAAAAAGGTACTCTAGTACGATGCCTGGTGACTTTTTCAACCTGCACGCCTAATGAACATGTGGAACCAACTACACTGGCTGTTGTCTCTAGAATACGGAATTGGTTAAAAAAACCTCTAATAACTTAGATCTTTCAATAAAAACTTCTTT
>NW_018429507.1:0-251 GCF_002113885.1 Mizuhopecten yessoensis
AAAACAAAATGTTTTAAAAATAAACTATCTATATTAGCACTTCTCTTTGCAATTAAGGAAACATACAAAGTACAAAAACACATTTCAAATAGTAAGTATGAGTCAGATAGGTTTATAGGATATTGGAGAAAATGGTACCCACTGATAGGGACACCCTGACAATATGCCATGTTATAAGCACAATAACAGTGGGTTTTTTTTATTCGTAAGTATGTTTTGTACAAAATCAAATATCTATAGAGACCATTTCT
>NW_018429508.1:0-251 GCF_002113885.1 Mizuhopecten yessoensis
AAGAAAACTAATTTACATCTGAATTTGTTTGTTCGTTGTAATCGTAACAAACCAATTGTTCATCTAACCAGGACGATATCTTACAGTGAGTGATGACATCATAAGCTCCTGTACCTTCTGTGTGCAAGTATACATCTATTGCATTTATCGTTTAAATGTATTCGCTGACCTACGTTTTTAAAGCTGTCGCGGTTGATGCAAATTAAGGAACTTTAAAAAAAAAGTAATTTGTTACATGATATAGAGATTAA
>NW_018429509.1:0-251 GCF_002113885.1 Mizuhopecten yessoensis
TCAAGGGGGCTTCTGGGATAGAGCACCTTTGGTTCCCGACTTAAGCAAGGTAAGCAGCACTTTTTCAGCTGTCTAAATCCAATGATTTAATTACTCTCTGTCGCCCATATTCGAAAAATATTGGTCTGATATGATTTGTCCTAGAAGGTACAACCCGATTTGTGAAAAGTGAAAAAAAAATATCTATATATTTTGGCTAATAAGTAATAGTAATATGTAAACTGTTTAACCTTATTTTTAACTCTGGAGTG
>NW_018429510.1:0-251 GCF_002113885.1 Mizuhopecten yessoensis
ATTGTAACACTACAGGAATGGCAGTGGGGGCATTTTGACACTACAAAAATGGCGGTGGGGGCATTGTGACACTACAGGGGTGATGGTGGGGCCATTGTGACACTACAGGGATGGATGTGGGGGTTGGGCATTACAGGGGTGGTGGTGGGGGCATTGTGACACTACAGAGGTGATGGTGGGGACATTGTGACACTACAGGGGTGGTGGGGGGCATTGTGACACTACAGGAGTGGTGGTGGGGGCATTGTGAC
>NW_018429511.1:0-251 GCF_002113885.1 Mizuhopecten yessoensis
ATTTCCCCTATTGGGCCCGCCCCTCTGCCCCCAGAGGGGCCACACACTCTGTTTATACAAACTTGAGGCTTCTTTGTCCAAAGATGCTCTAGAACAAAATTGGTAAAAATCCTTCTATTGGTTGATAAGAAGATTTTTAAAGATTTACCTATTTCCCCCCTATTTGGCCCCACCCCTCTGCCCCCAGGGGGACCACACCCTCCGTTTATAAAAAACAAGAGGCCCATGGGCCTTAACGGTCACCTGATATA
>NW_018429512.1:0-251 GCF_002113885.1 Mizuhopecten yessoensis
TTGGCCCCTTCCGGACTTGCCAGTAGGCGGTCGGCTGTCCCATTTTATTCCTCAGTGGAAAGAAATCACTTCAGACAGTTGGGCCCTAGGGGTTGTGTCCAAGGGTCTCTGCATCCCGCTTCTTCGGGATCCACCTCTGGCGCGAGAGCCTATCTTTTTCCCTTCTCCTTCCGATCCGGGGAAGGTGGAGGCTCTCAGGTCAGAGTTTCAAGTCATGATCGCGAAGGGCGCGATCGAAGAACTTTCACGGG
>NW_018429513.1:0-251 GCF_002113885.1 Mizuhopecten yessoensis
ACACTAACCTAAGGTACACACCGCCTTATATAATACAAGGTACACTTCTCCTCATGCAACATAAGGTCCACACCGCCTGATACAATACAAGGTACACGCTGCCTTATACAATACCAGGTTCACCCCGCCTTTTACAATATTAGGTACACACCGTCTTATACAGTATAAGGTACACACCGCTTTATACAATACAAGATACACACCGTCTTATACAATACAAGATACACACCACCTCATACAACATAAGGTAC
>NW_018429514.1:0-251 GCF_002113885.1 Mizuhopecten yessoensis
TCAGTAGTGTCAGAACCACTATTTATAACTCAGTAGTGTCAGAACACCTATGTATAACTCAGTGGGGTAAGAACCACTATGTATAACTCAGTAAGGTCAGAACCACTATGTATAATTCAGTGAAGTCAGAACCACAATGTATAACTCAGTAGTGATAGAACAAATATGTATAATTCAGTAGAGTCAGAACAACTATGTATAATTCAGTGAAGTCAGAACCACTATGTATAACTCAGTAGTGTCAGAACCAC
>NW_018429515.1:0-251 GCF_002113885.1 Mizuhopecten yessoensis
GTGTTATCCCGTGCTTTACGCTGTTCCATTGTATTTCTCTGTATTTCCTTTTGTTCATGCTCTGTTTCGTTGTGTTATCGGATACTTTACGATGTTCCATTGTATTTCTCTTATTTTCTTGTGTTCATCCTCTGCTTCTTTGTGTTATCCCATGCTTTACGATGTTCAAATGTATTTCTCTGTATTTCCTTGTGTTCATCCTCTGCCTCCTTTGTGTTATCCCGTGCTTTTCGATGTTCCATTGTATTTCT
>NW_018429516.1:0-251 GCF_002113885.1 Mizuhopecten yessoensis
CAGAAAAGATGGAGGCGCCGTCTGGTAGTCTGACTGAAGTGCAAGAATAGCAGTACAGCAGGCTGCTGCCACTTTCTCACCTTCTTTGGAGCCATCGGTGTAAAGTTGTGTATGAGAAGGGTAATTCGAAATGCATTCCCGAAAGGAGGATTTGTGTTCGTCGGGCATAAAACTTGATTTCCCTCGCTCATGTAATGTAAAGTTACAATCAGGAGTTTGAATGGTCCACGGAGGAACATCAGATATGTTAA
>NW_018429517.1:0-251 GCF_002113885.1 Mizuhopecten yessoensis
CTGTACCAGACCAACCTATACATGACAGTATTGTAGGTAATGTTCGGCCTGTACCAGACCAACCTATACATGACAGTATTGTAGGTAATGTTCAGCCTGTACCAACCTATACGTGACAGTATTGTAGGTAATGTTCGGCCTGTACCAACCTATACGTGACATTATTGTAGGTAATGTTNAGCCTGTACCAACCTATACATGACAGTATTGTAGGTAAGGTTCGGCCTGTACCAACCTATACGTGACAGTAT
>NW_018429518.1:0-251 GCF_002113885.1 Mizuhopecten yessoensis
TATGTCACAGGAAGTAGTTCCATGGTCTCCTTTATCCCGCAGGAAGAGGTCTCATCTATGTCACAGGAAGTAGTTCCCTGGTCTCCTTTATCTAGCAGGAAAAAGTCTCATCTATTTCACAGGAAGTAGTTCCATGGTCTCCTTTATCTAGCAGGAAAAAGTCTCATCTATATCACAGGAAGTAGTTCCATGGTCTCCTTTATCCCGCAGGAAGAAGTCTCATCTATGTCACAGGAAGTAGTTCCCTGGTC
>NW_018429519.1:0-251 GCF_002113885.1 Mizuhopecten yessoensis
ATTATACATGGATATACATTGATTTACAGTGTATTATACATGGATATTCATTGATTTACAGTGTATTATACATGGATGTACATTGATTTACAGTGTATTATACATGGATTTACATTGATTTACAGTGTATTATACATGGANGCATTGATTCACAGTGTATTATACATGGATGTACATTGATTTAAAGTGTATAATACATGGATGTGCATTGATTTACAGTGTATTATACATGGATTTACATTGATTTACAG
>NW_018429520.1:0-251 GCF_002113885.1 Mizuhopecten yessoensis
TCTGTATCGATGAGCAGTATTTAAAATTATATACCTGGTAACTGGTAATTTAAAGCGCAGTATATACCATCAGAAAACCCTTTCCAGATGAAATTCACTAGATTTTTAGGTTACCTGAGACAAAGTCTCAAGTGACCTATTGCGATCGCCTTTTGTCCGTTGTAGGGACCTTCCATGGACAATGGTCAACAAAAATAGTGGCTAGTTTAGTCCCAAGCCCCCAGGGGCCTGAGGGGCGTGGCCAAAAGGGG
>NW_018429521.1:0-251 GCF_002113885.1 Mizuhopecten yessoensis
TCTGTATCTGACAGTGTATATTTACTGTTACAGACAGTGAGGTCTCTTTCTGACAGTGTATTACTGATACAGACAGTGAGGTCTAGATCTGTCAGTATATTAATGATACAGACAGTTAGGTCTAGATCTGTCAGTGTATTACAGATGGAGACAGTGAGGTATAGATCTAACAGTGTATAAATGATACAGACAGTGAGGTGTAGATTTGACAGTGTATTAATGATACAGACAGTGAGGTCTAGATCTGTCAG
>NW_018429522.1:0-251 GCF_002113885.1 Mizuhopecten yessoensis
TAAACCATATTGGAGTTTTCATGACCTCTTTCCCTTTTCCATATGTGTGTTCCTTCTCAGCCTTTCTTAGTCTTTCCCATGCCTTCAGAATATCTTTCCAGAACTGGTTATTGCATCTATTATAACATGTTTGTAAATAGTCATCCCCAACATAAGCAAGTAGGTTAATATCTACAATAGACTTAATAATATGCTGGCATTAACCGTCACTAAGGAAAAGTCTCTTGACCCAACTCAGTTTCAGAGAAGTC
>NW_018429523.1:0-251 GCF_002113885.1 Mizuhopecten yessoensis
AATATAGGAATCCTGATATCATCAATACTACTATAGTAATCCTGACATTATCAATACTACCATAGTAATCCTGATATCATCAATACTACTGTAGTAATCCTGATATCATCAATACTACTATAGTAATCCTGATATCATCAATACTACTATAGTAATCCTGATATCATCAATACTACTATAGTAATCCTGATATCATCNGATAGTAATCCTGATGTCATCAATGCTACTGTAGTAATCCTGATATCATCAAT
>NW_018429524.1:0-251 GCF_002113885.1 Mizuhopecten yessoensis
TGCTTCGCCCTGGAGGGAATTTCTCTTTGGCTCAGTTGGAAGAGCGACGGAAGGATCCCTCGGTCCTACACTAGACCACTCTTTCCTGTGACAAACTGATGTCTGTGGCCGTCTCTGTGGTGGTCACAGGAAGCTACCGAACTTAAATTGAAGGGTAGTCCCGAATTATTCTGACGTTTTATTTATTTTTTGGGGTTTTTTTGGGGGTTTTTTCAAACATTTTACTTCCCCAGCACATTTAGGATACTGCC
>NW_018429525.1:0-251 GCF_002113885.1 Mizuhopecten yessoensis
ACACATGATACACATGATACACATGATACACATGGTACACATGGTCCATATGGTACACATGATACACATGATATACATAATACACATGATACACATGATACACATAATACACATGATCTATTTGATACACATGATACACATAATACACATGATACACATGATACACATGATACACATGNTACACTTGATACACACGATACACGTATTACACATGATACACATGATACACATAATACACGAGGTACACATGA
>NW_018429526.1:0-251 GCF_002113885.1 Mizuhopecten yessoensis
CAGGCTCTGATGGTGTTATTCCTAAAATTGTGAAAAAGCTTCATGTTTCCCTTAAATTACCTCTTATGTTATTATTCAATAAGACACTAGAGTCTGGTATAATACCTTTTAGTTGGAAACAAACAAATGTTAATGCTATTTATAAAGGAAATGGCTCATCTAATGATGTGTTAAATTACCGACCAGTTTCAATTACATCATGCTTTAGTAAAATAATGGAAAAAAATGTTTTTAAATATCTATACAACTTT
>NW_018429527.1:0-251 GCF_002113885.1 Mizuhopecten yessoensis
TTGTAAGATGTTCGTATTGTATGTTGTATATGTATGATGTTCGGAAGGTGTGTACATATTTGATGTTCGGACTGTATGTACATGTATGATGTTGGGACTGCAGGTAGATGTATGTTGTTCGGATTGTATGTACATGTATGATGTTCAGATTGTATGTTGCATGATGTTCAGATTGTATGTTGTACATGTAGGATGTTCGGACTGTCTGTACATGTATGATGTTCGGACTGTATGTACATGTATGGTGTTCG
>NW_018429528.1:0-251 GCF_002113885.1 Mizuhopecten yessoensis
ACGAGTGCTGGCTCTAGAGTAAGGTATACAAACGAGTGCTGGCTCAAAATACATTTGCATCAAAATATTACTTTTTATAAAATATATAATAGGAAATGTCCCTCTCATGTCTATGATATAATTCAACCGTACATTAATGATAGTACGGAAAATTATCATCTTCACCACAATAGAATTTTTGATGTTCCTATACCAAGAATTCAGTAATATAATGCATTTTTTTTCTCGAAACTGATGTCTGAATGGAATAA
>NW_018429529.1:0-251 GCF_002113885.1 Mizuhopecten yessoensis
CCTGTACTTAATTGGTATACTATATCTACCTGTACTTAATTGGTAAACTGTACCAAACTTCTCACCTACCTGTACTTAATTGGTAAACTATACCAACCTTCTCACCTACCTGTACTTAATTGGTATACTATACCTAGGTTCTCACCTACCTGTACTTAATTGGTATACTATACCTTCTCACCTACCTGTACTTAACTGGTATACTTTACCTACCTGTACTTAATTGGTATACTATACCAACCTTCTCACCT
>NW_018429530.1:0-251 GCF_002113885.1 Mizuhopecten yessoensis
TTGTAACAGTAAGGACAGTTTATCGATACGCGTTCGTTATACATTTGTAATAGTAAGGACAGTTCATCGATAGGCATTCGTTAAACATTTGAAACAATAAGGACAGTTCATCGATAGGCATTCGTTATACATTTGTAACAGTATAGTCAGTTGATCGATAGGCATTTGTTATACATTTGTAACAGTAGAGTCAGTTTATGGATAGCCGTTCGTTATACATTTGTAACAGTAATGACAGTTCATCGATAGGT
>NW_018429531.1:0-251 GCF_002113885.1 Mizuhopecten yessoensis
AATGTAGATAACTGTACACTTAGGCTTACATTAATGTAGATAACTATACTAAGGCTTGCATTAATGTAGCTATGTTCCTGTCTCTGTGTCTAAATTTATTGTTTTGTGTCTTGCTACGCAATAGATTTATGCAATATTGGTTTTGTCTTTGATGACACACACAAGTATATGCATTTACATTTGTATAATGGAATTAGATAATGATTTAATTGTGTATGAGCTCACCACCTGCGACATACAGTACATCATTG
>NW_018429532.1:0-251 GCF_002113885.1 Mizuhopecten yessoensis
TTTCATCGTAATTTGGTCTGAGCATCCTAATGGGCCAAGGGGACTCAATTATGTATAAACAGTGGGTGTAGCCCTCCTTGTGGCTGAGGGGCGGGGCCCAATAGGGGAAATAGAGGTAAAATCTTTAAAATCCTTCTCCTACCGTAGGGATTAAGGGATTTTTTTTCTTATTTAGTCTGGAACATCCATAGGCCAAGGGCACTTATTTTTGTAGAAATGTTGGGTGTAGCTCCCCTTGGGACAGAGGGGTG
>NW_018429533.1:0-251 GCF_002113885.1 Mizuhopecten yessoensis
GTGTAAGTCCGAGTGACAGTGTTAGTCCGGGTGTCAGTGTAAGTCGGGTGTCAGTGTTAGTCCGGGTGTCAGTGTAAGTCCGGGTGATAGTGTAAGTCCGAGTGACAGTGTAAGTCGGGTGTCAGTGTTAGTCGGGGTGTCAGTGTAAGTCCGGGTGACAGTGTAAGTCCGGGTGACAGTGTTAGTCGGTGTGTCAGTGTAAGTCGGGGTGTCAGTGTTAGTCTGGTGTCAGTGTTAGTCGGGGTGTCAGT
>NW_018429534.1:0-251 GCF_002113885.1 Mizuhopecten yessoensis
GTCTGTCAATAAGGCATGTCTGTACAGTATGTCAGTAAGGTCTGTGTGTAAAGTCTGTCAAAAAGATATGTGTGTACAGTTTGTTAGTAAGGTCTGTGTGTTCAGTCTGTCAGTAAGGTCTGTGTATACAGTATGTTAGTAAGGTCTGTGTGTTGTCTGTCAGTAAGGTATGTGTATACAGTCTGTCAGTAAGGTCTGTGTGTACGGTCTGTCAGTAAGGTCGTTTTGTACAGTCTGTCAGTAAGGTCGGT
>NW_018429535.1:0-251 GCF_002113885.1 Mizuhopecten yessoensis
ATGGTGACTGTATTTGATTCAAAGAAAATGCAGGTCTGAAGAAGATGATTGTTGAAAATTTAGCCAATATAATCTTTTTTTGCCATAACCATCAGGCATTGGGGTGAGACAGGGTCACAATTTTTTCATATAATTTGAATTATATCCCACTGGAAATAAGCAAAATATACCTAAAAGTGTTAACTCCCTAATATATAAACTATAGTAAAAAAACTTAACCCCTCGCTAGGGGTATTAAAAATCACAGTTTT
>NW_018429536.1:0-251 GCF_002113885.1 Mizuhopecten yessoensis
AGTCCCACCTATTTTGCCTATAACATTATACAATTATAGCATGGTAATGAGATCGATACATGGTTTTATCGACCTAGGTTAGCAATATTGACCGAGGACGCATGTATCGATCGAAATCACCATGCTATAATAGTTTTATTATTTTAATTGATTTTTTCAAAATTGAAGAAAAAAAATGTAAAAAAATATAGTTTTCCATTTTTTTCCCATTTTTAATTAAATATCTGCAATAATCATTTAAATATCTGCAA
>NW_018429537.1:0-251 GCF_002113885.1 Mizuhopecten yessoensis
TATATGTATAACTACGTCAGAGGTACGACACACAGCCTTGTATTATCTACAGGTATAACTACATCAGAGGTACGACACACAGCCCTGTATTACCTATATGTATAACTACGTCAGAGGTACGACACACAGCCTTGTATAACCTATATGTATAACTACGTCAGAGGTACGACACACAGTCTCGTATTACCTATATGTATAACTACGTTAGAGGTACGACACACAGCCCTGTATTACCTATATGTATAACTACG
>NW_018429538.1:0-251 GCF_002113885.1 Mizuhopecten yessoensis
ATTGTTACTGTCAGGTCAGACAGCTACACTAGCATATACAAAGGGAGGTAATTACGAACATTATTACTGTCAGGTCAGAGAGCCACACTAGCATATAAAAATGGCGGTAATAACGAGCATTGTTACTGTCAGGTCAGAGAGCCACACTAGCATATAAAAAGGGCGGTAATAACGAGCATTGTTACTGTCAGGTCAGAAAGCCACACAAGCATATACAAAGGGCGGTAATAACGAGCATTGTTACTGTCAGG
>NW_018429539.1:0-251 GCF_002113885.1 Mizuhopecten yessoensis
TCGCTGAAGATTCCAGGTATATGCTCCCGGAATGCATGGAGGCGAACATAGCTGAAATCTCCCTGACAATCAGGAACAAGGCATTTCCTCCTCACCGACAAAGCCCCCCCCCCCCAGCCGAGGACCCACCCGAGCACTCTACCACCAAACCTCCAGAAGCCGCCTCAGTGGAGGAGACCGTCCGGGTGAACGTTCTCCCTCCTCCAAGGGATATCCTCTTTGATTGAGGACCCGCCGGCTGACTGATTGGA
>NW_018429540.1:0-251 GCF_002113885.1 Mizuhopecten yessoensis
CTTCTGATTCGTTGGGTGAAGCTTCTGATTGGTTGAATGAAGCTTCTGATTTGTTTGGTGGATCTTCTGATTTGTTGGGTGGAGCTTCTGATTCGTTGGTTGAAGCTTCTGATTGGTTGGGTGGAGCTTCTGATTCGTTGGATGAAGCTTCTGATTGGTTGAATGAAGCTTCTGATTCGTTGGGTGAAGCTTCTGATTCGTTGGGTGGAGGTTCTGATTCGTTGGGTGAAGCTTCTGATTGGTTGGGTGGA
>NW_018429541.1:0-251 GCF_002113885.1 Mizuhopecten yessoensis
GCACTGTTAGATGTTAGTGAGTGGTGTGTATGCGCTGTTAGATGTGAGTGAGGGAGGTGCCCTGTTAGATGTTAGTGAGGGGGGGTGCACTGTTAGATGTTAGTGAGGGGGGGGGTGCCCTGTTAGATGTTAGTGAGGGCGGGTGCACCGTTAGATGTGAGTGAGGGAGGGTGCACTGTTAGAGGTTAGTGAGGCGTGTGAGTGCACTGTTAGTTGTTAGTGAGGGGGGTGCCCTGTTAGATGTTAGTTGG
>NW_018429542.1:0-251 GCF_002113885.1 Mizuhopecten yessoensis
TTTATTTAGCAGTTATAGACTGTGTCCCATTGTTTATTTAGCAGTCATAGACTGCGTCCCCTTGTTTATTTAGCAGGTATAGACTGTGTCCCCTTGTTTATTTAGCAGTGATAGACTGTGTCCCCTTGTTTAATTAGCAGTTATAGACTGTGTCCCCTTGTTTATTTAGCAGTTAAACACTGNTCCTTTTGTTTATTTAGCAGTGTTAGACTGTGTCCCCTTGTTTATCAAGCAGTTATAAGCTGTGTCCC
>NW_018429543.1:0-251 GCF_002113885.1 Mizuhopecten yessoensis
CCAACAGAGGCCTATCAGACCTGTAACATTTACCTTGAATTGTACAAAAAGAGGCTTATCAGACCTGTAATATTCACCCTGAATTGTACCTAAAGAGGCCTATCAGACCTGTAACATCCACCTTGAATTGTACCAAAAGATGTCAATCAGACCTGTAACATTTACCTTCAATTGAATCACAAGATGTCAATCAGACCTGTAACATAAACATTGAATTGTATCACAAAAGGCCCATCAGATCTAGACCAGTA
>NW_018429544.1:0-251 GCF_002113885.1 Mizuhopecten yessoensis
GTAGATGTCACCTACGTGTACGTTTATAAGGGGTCGTGTAGATGTGACCTCCGTGTCCGTTTTTAAGGGGTCGTGTAGATGTCACCTCCGTGTATGTTTATAAGGATTCGTGTAGATGTCACCTCCGTGTACGTTTATAAGGGGTCGTGTAGATGTGACCTCCGTGTCCGTTTATAAGAGGTCGTGTAGATGTCACCTCCGTGTATGTTTATAAGGAGTCGTGTAGATGTCACCTCCGTGTACGTTTATAA
>NW_018429545.1:0-251 GCF_002113885.1 Mizuhopecten yessoensis
TGCCCTGTAGTGGATGAGATGTGTAAAATATATTTCCTGTAATAGAAATATATATATAACTGCCCTGTAGTGGATGAGATTTGTAAAATCTATTTTCTGTAATAGTTATATATACCGATATGCCCTGTAGTGGATGAGATTTGTAAAATCTTCTTTCAGTAACAGTATATATACCAAGCAGCCCTGTAGTGGATGAGATTTGTAAGATCTATTTTCATCAACAGTTATATATACCGATATGTACTGTAGTG
>NW_018429546.1:0-251 GCF_002113885.1 Mizuhopecten yessoensis
ACTGACTATAACGAACAGGTCAGACACAACATAAAAGGACGACCACGAACACTACCGAACAGGTCAGATACAACAAAAAAAAGACAACCACTGGCTATAACGAACAGGTCAGAAACAAAATAAAAGTACAACCGCATACACTACCGAATAGGTCAGATACAAAAAAAACACAAAAAAACCCACTGATTATAACGAACAGTCAGACTCAACAAAAAAGGACAACCACGAACATTATCAAACAGGTCAGACAG
>NW_018429547.1:0-251 GCF_002113885.1 Mizuhopecten yessoensis
TATAATTAACCTGAAATATTGTTTAATTATAAATGGCGACACCGATATTATTGGTTCTTTTCCTCTATATTTCAGTTTTAAAATGAACATTTTAAAATTTAGAAATACAAATTCAAATGTAATTATTATTGTACTGAAGGTTATTTGATCCATATGAAACCATTAGGTACTATCCTGAAGACTCATCAATTTGAACACGACTTAAGTCATCATTTTCCATTAGGTTAAATATGTGTAGATTTGCTGAATTT
>NW_018429548.1:0-251 GCF_002113885.1 Mizuhopecten yessoensis
CTCTTTAACACTAATACCAGATCTAAAAGGTGCGTATGTCTCTTTAACACTAATATCAAATCTAAAAGGTGCTTATGTCTCTCTTACACTAATATCAGATCTAAAATGTGCTTATGTCTCTTTAACACTAATACCAGATCTAAAAGCTGCTTATGTCTCTTNTCGGATCTAAAAGGTGCTTATGTCTCTCTTACACTAATACCAGTTCTAAAATGTGCTTATCTCTCTTTAACACTAATACCAGATCTAAA
>NW_018429549.1:0-251 GCF_002113885.1 Mizuhopecten yessoensis
GGTTACCTTAGAAGATGCCAATGCGTGGTATTGGTGTTAAAAAGCTGCATAAGACCTATTACAATATGCCATGGCATGTTGAAAATGAAATATTAACGATTTTGTACTGAAAATCGAAATGATGCCCAGTGGGCATCTTTCGCCTTGGGTATCGTTGATGCCCTTTTGCATGTGTATACCTAAGAAGTTGCCAATGCGTAGTATAATGTGAAAAAGCGGCATAAGATCTATAACAATATGCCCTGGCATGT
>NW_018429550.1:0-251 GCF_002113885.1 Mizuhopecten yessoensis
TTCCATAAAAACCATGGAAATGACTGGCAATGGCATCATCTGCTAGCCATATAGGTAACTACTGGACCCGTATAGTCAACCGCCGACGGTCACAGCACTCAGGATGGAGAGTGAAATATTGGTATTCCAAATCTCCTTCCTCCACAATGGAATCAGCTAAATCCAGGGTGGCCAACGTCGCGAACCAGGTGCTCGGTCCTTCACAGCGGAAAATCGCCTGAATATCCATCCCCTGAAGTCCACTCCCAGTC
>NW_018429551.1:0-251 GCF_002113885.1 Mizuhopecten yessoensis
GTATAATAATACTTAGATTTGTACAATTATACTTAGATGTGTATAGTAATACTTAGATGTCTATAATAATACTTAGATGAGTATAATAATACTTAGATGTGTACAATAATACTTAGATGTGTATAATAATACTTAGATGTGTANCTTAGATGTGTACAATACTACTTAGATGTGTATACTTATACTTAGATGTGTATAATAATACCTAGATGTGTACAATAATACTTAGATGTGTACAATACTACTTAGAT
>NW_018429552.1:0-251 GCF_002113885.1 Mizuhopecten yessoensis
TGCAATTTAGAAAAAAGACATTATCAAGAAAAGTTAATTCCAAAGATTATAACAGAAACTGTCGAAGAAATAACAGATATACAAGACATTTTAGGAGAACAGAAAAAATTCTATCAGACACTCTATACTAGCTCATACACAAATGAAAATGTAGCAAATGACTTCTTTTTTTGATAATGACAATCCCTTTATAAATAAACTGTCCTTGGAACAAAGTAACCAGTTAGAAGGAAAAATACATTACCAGGAAT
>NW_018429553.1:0-251 GCF_002113885.1 Mizuhopecten yessoensis
CTCCTATAATAAAAAGTTATATTGTTCATTCATTGACTTTAAAAATGCCTTTGATACAGTATGCAGGGTTGGACTTTGGGAAAAAATGCTGAGAAGCAATATTAATGGCAAAATACTAAATGTAATCTATAACTTATATACTGATACTAAGTCATGTGTAAAAAATGGAAACAAGCAGACTCGGTTCTTCACGAGCAATATCGGTGTAAAACAAGGGGAAAATTTATCGCCATTTTTATTTTCGATCTACT
>NW_018429554.1:0-251 GCF_002113885.1 Mizuhopecten yessoensis
GGATCTCTCAATAAACTATTGTTAAATTTCCATGTTCGTTTACCCCTATTTTGTTTTATGAATTTGAGTTCTATTGATATTGGACAATGATCTGACCTATAGCTTATCTCAATGTCACTCTAAACAACAGTAAAAACCAAATCTGAAGACACTAGAAAATATTCTAATCTTGTCTCTTTCCTGTTTGGTCCATGCCAAGTAAAGAGGTTTACATCTGGGTTTTGCTCTCGCCATATATCTATGAGATCAAA
>NW_018429555.1:0-251 GCF_002113885.1 Mizuhopecten yessoensis
CAAATGTTCGGCACTGACAACACGCAAAAACATCACAAACGCAAGACACTTACAACACGAAACAATACCACAAATGTAAGGCACTTACAACACGCAACAACACCACAAATGCATGCTACTAACAACACGCAACAACATCACTAACGCACGGCTCTTACAACACGCAACAAAACCACAAATGTACGGCACTGACAACACGCAAAAAAATCACTAACGCACGGCTCTTACAACACGCAACAACACCACAAATG
>NW_018429556.1:0-251 GCF_002113885.1 Mizuhopecten yessoensis
TTTTACTAGGTTACATACAACATAGAGGAACCCCGTTTTACTAGGCTACGTACTACAAAGAGGAATTCCGTTTTACTAGGTTACGTACTATACAGAGGAACCCCGTTTTACTAGGTTACGTCCTACGAAGAGGAACCCCGTTTTACTAGGTTACGTACTATACAGAGGAACCCCATTTTACTAGGCTACCTACTACAAAGAGGAATCCCGTTTTACTAGGTTACGTACTATACAGAGGAACCCCGTTTTAC
>NW_018429557.1:0-251 GCF_002113885.1 Mizuhopecten yessoensis
AAAATTGCTAACACTTTATTACTTAATTTATTCTGGTTGTTTTTTTGTCAATTTAGCCCAAAATCCCACCATTCTTACTTTGACATTGATATCTAGCGGAAACCTTCCAAGTTCTCCGTATATCATAAGTTCGGTGTAGACGTTTTAACATTAAGTATGTGTTTGCAAAATTTTAAATGTAAATGTTCGATAAGTTTATAGATACTGAAACCCCAAACTTCACATCCATATAAAACAATAGGTTTGATGGC
>NW_018429558.1:0-251 GCF_002113885.1 Mizuhopecten yessoensis
AACTACACAACTAAACATCATCATTGTAAGGTACACAACTAAACACAATTATTGTAAGCTAAACAACCAAACATCATCATTGTCAGCTACACACCTAAACATCATCATTGTAAACCACACAACTAAACATCATCATTGTCAGCTACACACCTAAACCTCATCATTGTAAACCACACAGCTAAACATCATCATTGTAAGCTACACAACTAAACAGCATCCTTGTAAACTACACAACTAAACATCATCATTGT
>NW_018429559.1:0-251 GCF_002113885.1 Mizuhopecten yessoensis
CTCCATCACAGTATATTGTCAACAATAAAAATGACTGGACTTAATTGATACGCGTGGGTAAGTTTGGGAAACTGCCAAATCCAAACTAATGTGTAATATAACAAATCTCTCCCTCGGAACCATATTGACCTAAATACAAAAGGACATAATCTGTAGCTTCGAAATTGCTTCTTNTCCTTTATGTAGTGGGTCAGGGGGGCATCGAATTCCGAAAAACGAATCGCTTTGTATGAAATGGCGTGTCGCTGTAA
>NW_018429560.1:0-251 GCF_002113885.1 Mizuhopecten yessoensis
TTGTGCTTAAACGCCAAAAAAGTGTTGGTAAGTGTACGGGAAAAAATACCCTGGCATTATGTTAATCTGGTCCCAGATACTGCCACGTTTGAAATACCGTTATTGCGACAACACTCGAGCAATGGAAAAGGCACGACAAAAACTAAACGGGGCATGTGCCAAAACTGTGTACGGGTTTGGGGGGGCTTACATAAAGCACCCTGATGTTAAGATAATTCATCCTTCATTGTTTAAAGACGATGTGCATCTGT
>NW_018429561.1:0-251 GCF_002113885.1 Mizuhopecten yessoensis
GTAGTATCTCAAACAAAGGCTGTATATACTGTATGATAGTATCCCTAACAAAGGCTGTATATACTGTAAGGTAGCATCCCAAACAAAGGCTGTATATACTGTATGGTAGTATCCCAAACAAAGGCTGTATATANAGTATCCCAAACAAAGGCTGTTTATACTCTATGGTAGTATCACAAACAAAGGCTGTTTATACTATATTATATTATCCCAAACAAAGGCTGTATATACTGTATGAAAGTATCCCAAAC
>NW_018429562.1:0-251 GCF_002113885.1 Mizuhopecten yessoensis
TGTACAGGTCGTCGTCATTGGTAACATTTATATACTTTCTGTACCAGTCGTCGTCCTTGGTAACATTTATCTACTTTCTGTACAGGTCGTCGTCCTTGGTAACATTTATATACTTTCTATACAGGTCGTCGTCCTTGGTAACATTTATATACTTTCTGTACAGCTCGTCGTCCTTGGTAACATTGATATACTTTCTGTACAGGTCATCGTCATAGGTAACATTTATCTACTTTCTGTACAGGTCGTCGTCA
>NW_018429563.1:0-251 GCF_002113885.1 Mizuhopecten yessoensis
ATAGAAAGTTTTCTACGAAGACATTTGTATATTAACTTTTTAGTTTTTTCAGACAATCAACGTTTTATAGTTATTTTTCTTGATTGTTTATTGACCTTAAGTGGTTCTGACGTCAATGCTTTGTTAATGTACTTTTAAGTGTCACTGATGTCAATAATCTATTAATTAACCGTTAAGTGTCACTGATGTCAATAATCTATTAATTAACCATTATGTGTCACTGATGTCAATGTTCTATTAATTGACCTTTA
>NW_018429564.1:0-251 GCF_002113885.1 Mizuhopecten yessoensis
AAGGAACATCTGATATTGGTTAGCTATATCCAACGGTATTGTTATGAAATCACAGTTCTTGTGACGTCATTTTCATCAGTCCGAATTATTGTCTTTATCTCATAGCTGAGCATATGTAAATATAAAGAAATCGTTTGAGCTTTCCGTACGTCCGTCAAGCTGCCCGATTTTCGTTTCCGCACTAGAACTTATTGACATACTACCTTACATTAATCAAGGATTATATGCTTGTACAACATCTGACGAGACTA
>NW_018429565.1:0-251 GCF_002113885.1 Mizuhopecten yessoensis
TGTTGTGCCACAGTTCCTTACCTCTGACAGAGGACAGCTAATACTCTCTGTAGTGCCACAGTTCTTTACCTCTGACAGAGGACAGCTGATACTCTGTGTTGTGCCACAGTTCCTTACCTCTGACAGAGGACAGCTAATACTGTCTGTCGTGCCACAGTTCCTTACCTCTGACAGATGACAGCTGATACTCTCTGCTGTGCCACAGGTCCTTACCTCTGACAGAGGACAGCTGATACCCTCCCCTATGACAC
>NW_018429566.1:0-251 GCF_002113885.1 Mizuhopecten yessoensis
AGAGAACAGGAGAAGATTCACATGTCTACTTGCGTCACGTAAATCGGAGACGTGTAATGGGTACACTTCGTCCCCTTCTAACCCTAAAACATTGACGGAGATGTCATTTTGTTTTTCAAATTTTGACAGAGGAACAGGGAAATCAATGCCATTTATGTTCAACTCATGTTGGTATTGAGGGTATTTTGAAACATGTCCGGGATTAGCATCCCACGCAACACAGTGTATATCCGCCAGAATTGACCATAGAA
>NW_018429567.1:0-251 GCF_002113885.1 Mizuhopecten yessoensis
CCCTGGGGGGCCACACCCATGGTTTATACAAAAATGGTTCCCCTTTTCCCAAGGATGCTTCAGACCAAATATGGAATAAATCCTTTTATTCCTACAGAAGAAGAAGGATTTTTAAGAATAATTTGCTATGTTTCCCCTATTGGGCCCTGCCCCTCATGCCCCTGGGGGGCCCGAACCACAGTTTATACAAAATTGGTTCCCCTTTACCAAGGATGCTTCAGACCAAATATGGAACAAATCCTTTTATTACT
>NW_018429568.1:0-251 GCF_002113885.1 Mizuhopecten yessoensis
GATACAAAACACGGAACATGACATATCATTGTGTGAAAGGGACACGAAGTACGGGACATGACATATCATTGTGTGTAAGGGGTACCAAACACGGAACATGACATATCATTGTGTGAAAGGGATACCAAACACGGAACATCACATATAATTGTGTGTAAGGGATACCAATGACGGAACATGACTTATCATTGTGTGTAAGGGATACCAACACGGAACATGACCTATCATTGTGTGAAAGGGATACCAAACAC
>NW_018429569.1:0-251 GCF_002113885.1 Mizuhopecten yessoensis
AGCTGTTAACTCTAACATAGACAAAGAAGCTGTTCTAAACGCGTCCGACCCGACTCGTGGCATTAGATAAAAACGCCGTTTAAGGACATGGATTTTCATAAAGCATTTCATTTCTAAATCCGTACAAGTTTTCTAATGCAAATGATAACAGTCACAGTACATTTTCTAACGTTGAACCTTAAACCCGTGAGTAATGCTGAAACGTGATCTGAGTGTTAAATATTGACTTATTTACACGTTACAAATTCAAA
>NW_018429570.1:0-251 GCF_002113885.1 Mizuhopecten yessoensis
ATTAATTCTACACAAAGTAGATTCATTGAAATATTTGTCATTTCTAACTATGAATGTTGGTTGTTCGTCATCAAATATTGTTTTTTTTTTTATATATTATACGAGTTATAAATTGGAGTTGCCCCCCTTATTTATGGAGTTATGCTCCTTTGTTTATAAATATAATTTGCACTTCTCCTCCCTATGTACTGCACATATGTTGTATGCAACTTGTAACACAGAACCCTTACATCTAGAGGATGCAAGCAAAG
>NW_018429571.1:0-251 GCF_002113885.1 Mizuhopecten yessoensis
CGTTGAAGAAAACGGCCATCACATTTGTTTAGGGGCCGGGGTGAATGAATTGGATATTGGACCGGGAGAGGCCGGAACAACTTGATTAATTTTTTCCCTCAAATAGTGTTTTGAACACAATAGGAACATTTCGTAGGTCTTTCCCACCTTCAACAAACTGTACGCATTGTTTCCAAACACTGACAAGTTCAAGGAAAATGCGTGGAAATGAGACACTATCTGCATGCATGTTCCGACATCCATACACAACA
>NW_018429572.1:0-251 GCF_002113885.1 Mizuhopecten yessoensis
GTTATATTGTTGTACTCACGTACCTGGATATCCCTGTTGTTTTATTAATACTTACAATAATAAATACATTTGACACAAACACTAATTCATTTTGTACACAATTTGTATATTAGCTATGCTGATTGCCGGTGCAAAGGTAACCATGTTGCATTCGTGCGGGAAAATACATATATATGTATAAAAAAACTGTTCATGAAATACATTTATTTTGGTACGAGTTCACTGTAAACAATTGCAAAGTTACACAATAA
>NW_018429573.1:0-251 GCF_002113885.1 Mizuhopecten yessoensis
GACAGTGCTGTTATATCGAGGTGACAGTGCCATTATATCGAGGTGCCAGTGCTGTTATATCGAGGTGACAGTGCTGTTATATCGAGGTGGCAGTGCCATTATATCGAGGTGACAGTGCCATTATATCGAGGTGACAGTGCTGTTATTTCGAGGTGACAGTGCTGTTATATCGAGGTGACAGTGCTGTTATATCGAAGTGACAGCGCTGTTATTTCGCGGCAGATATGTTATTATTTCGTGGGCGGGAGTGC
>NW_018429574.1:0-251 GCF_002113885.1 Mizuhopecten yessoensis
ACCCCTCCCTTTATACATAAAAGTATAACCCCCATTACCCCTCCCTTTATACATAAAACATAACAACTCCATAACCCTCCCTTTATATATAAAAGTATACCCCCCATTACCCCTCCCTTTATACATAAAAGTAAACCCCCATTACCCCTCCCTTTATACTTAAACTATAACCCCATTACCCCGCCCTTTATACAAGAACCATAACTCCCATAACCCCTCCCTTTATACATAAAAGTATAACCCCCATTACC
>NW_018429575.1:0-251 GCF_002113885.1 Mizuhopecten yessoensis
CTTTCTATTCCCAAATTTACACTACGTTATAATAATTGACTAGATGTTGATTATATGTTAACTATTACGTAGACTATTATTAATGTGTTTTCGTGTCGGCATCAGTGCCCCTGAAGCAATATGACTTAGATAATCTTATTATCTAAATGAGGCTGTACTTTTGCTCGAACAAACATCTGTCAAGTGATGCCTCGCTGTTTCACAACCATGTTTTTGTTGGCTGCAGTCAGTGGTCCTATTCTGTCAGTCGT
>NW_018429576.1:0-251 GCF_002113885.1 Mizuhopecten yessoensis
TCTAAGATTCCATATTTGAAAATGAATAAAACTGTTAAAATGTGTCGGTCGCTACAGACTGCGTGTCTCCAGTACGCGGTGAAATAAAGATATATAGATCTTATTAAGTGATAAAAAAACGGAAATTCAACTTTGTACACCACTAATAGGGGAGTTACAATAACGTAGCTGTACTAATGAGCTTACGGAGGCCTGAGTAAGGCGTACAGTGGAATCTTCTTATCAAATATTGATGGACTGTCATACTCAGA
>NW_018429577.1:0-251 GCF_002113885.1 Mizuhopecten yessoensis
ACTAGGCAAGTGAGATTCCATATTAATTGTAAATTGACACTGAACTATTCTCATTTTGTTGGACACTAAAAAACATAAAATCTTACAAGGTCTTTGGTGACCTTGACCTTTTCTTCGACATTTAGTGATGATGCTTACATGAAAATGAAAATTATCTTTTTTTTTACTACAGCTAGTTATATCACTAAAGAATTGTCGGACTGTTGATTGATTATCATCAGTACAAATACTTTGTATCAATGAAAAATATG
>NW_018429578.1:0-251 GCF_002113885.1 Mizuhopecten yessoensis
TGCGATAATACAAACTGTAACCATGGAGAAAAGGAGTGTGTTGACATACAAGGCACTCATTTGTGCACGTGCGTCCTACACAACAACCATAATATCCGTACGTATAATTCACACCATAAATCTTCATGAAAACGTTTCTTTTTTGTCCTTTCCCTGAATATCTCCGGGGGGGGGGGTCGGCAAAATTAAGGTGTTTCTTCCAAATCTAACATCTCAAGTAAAGAGTAGGTTTTATTGTCACAATTTCGAAA
>NW_018429579.1:0-251 GCF_002113885.1 Mizuhopecten yessoensis
CCACGCTTTTTGCCGATCTTCTACGGGAAATATCATTGGAGCCGAACTGGAGAAATACGATATCCGGGGTAAGACGTCGGTGTCCTTAGTCAGTGTGCATCTTATCCTTCTGCATCCCACTCCAAAGACGTGTACGTTGAATCTTGGCGATGCCTTTACGTCCTCTTTCTCTGCCCATTCTGTTAACCTTCTGGTGAAATTGTGGCCTATTGGGATGGTTTGTGTCTGGAGGGGAGGTTTGCGGTTCGATT
>NW_018429580.1:0-251 GCF_002113885.1 Mizuhopecten yessoensis
TCCAGCTCGCAAGCTACACACTCAGGTCCCTTACAAATAGCCCCTAGTTCAGCGAGTGGATTTCACAAAGACCATTCTTTTGTTCAAATATAAAAAATGACCACTGCATACTATCTCTAATAATGAACTGACACTATTTGTGACAAAATCCCACAGAAAACCCCCCAGCTCACCTGGTCTATAGGACCAAGGTGAGCTATTAATACTTTAACACTGCATCTGTCTCTCCATTGTCTATCTGTCAACAATTT
>NW_018429581.1:0-251 GCF_002113885.1 Mizuhopecten yessoensis
TATAAATCATTACTAATATGCATATAAGACTTGATTGCCTTGTTCATATTCAGTCTGTTGCAACTTTAACAATGCACATACCCAGCCATCCCGTTGCCTATCATTTGCCCCAGGCTTGCCAATCAATGCATCATAAAAACTGTGAATAATTATGATTATTATAACAAACGAACAACTGCCTGATTCCCCATGAAAAAACATTCACAAAATTCTTACAAACACTAATATGTATGCAACACTCTTTGCCCAAT
>NW_018429582.1:0-251 GCF_002113885.1 Mizuhopecten yessoensis
CCATTTTGAAAATATCAATTTTTCACCTTGAGTTTTTTTGACAAAAATAAATCCATCAGCGAGATTTAGCGTACACTGTCTTTGTAAACAGAGTTTGTGCAGAAAAAATAATCTCATCTCTCTAATGTGTACGGTCAGTGTTTCATAAAAGATTTTAATTTCATCACGTTGCCTTTTGTGCATTGAGGAATGAGTTTTCCAAATTTGTGACGTCACATCATTGTTGGTGGGGTGTAAGATAGAAATTTCCT
>NW_018429583.1:0-251 GCF_002113885.1 Mizuhopecten yessoensis
ACACTAACAAGTACACTGGGGTTATAATGTTGTCGGACGCTCCAAATTTTACGGGTGACTGGAACAAGTAAACACAAGTTTTGATGTTAACGTTGTAAGACGAATGTACAGGTTTCGCTCTTTATTATAAAGGTTGTTTGTTCGTACTAGCATTAATCCTGTATACTGATTTATATTGTGATCACCTTTGATGTGCGATAATTTGTCTGTTTTGTCTGACTTATAAAATGACCTACAGTCAATAGTTGTCA
>NW_018429584.1:0-251 GCF_002113885.1 Mizuhopecten yessoensis
ATTACAAATAACGGAGTGTTGCTCATCACATGAGGCAGGGTTGTTTATTACAAATAACTGAGTGTTGTTTATCAAATCAGTCAGGGTTGTTTATTACAAATAACGGAGTGTTGTTCATCACATAAGTTATTTTTGTTTATCAAATAAGTCAGGATTGTTCATTACAAATAACAGAGAGTTGTTCATCACATAAGTTAGTATTGTTTATCACATAAGTAAGGATTGTTCATTACAAATAACTGAGTGTATGT
>NW_018429585.1:0-251 GCF_002113885.1 Mizuhopecten yessoensis
CATCCTTGGGGGAAGGGGAGGGTGCGGGACAGTCGAGCAAACCTATTTTTGCGCTTCGTCCGTTATAATGACAGACAATCAATTTACGATGCCTAAAAATTGATGAGAGGCTCTGGCATTATAATAGTTGAAGCCTTGACAAAGGTGAGGCAAGTCAGTGTAAATCGCCTAAATCAGCTCACACAAGCCGGGAAAATAGACTCGAACTGGACCAGGGACGGTTCAATCTTTGTCAAAAAGTCTCGTGATGA
>NW_018429586.1:0-251 GCF_002113885.1 Mizuhopecten yessoensis
GTGATATTTAAAATCAAACATATTAATATCAATTATCGATTTTCTGAAAACGTACACGTAATAAGGGACAACTTGTTTCTGATGTTAAAATAGTGATGAGAAATGTGTGTGTGTGTGGATATGTGTGGATGAGGGTGACGGTGTGTGGGTGTGTAGGTGTGGGTGTAATGTTTTGAGAACTCTCCTCAACGCCGACTCGAGCGAAATGGTTATTTTCCTTGGGTTGTTAAAAATAAATAAAATGTTCGATG
>NW_018429587.1:0-251 GCF_002113885.1 Mizuhopecten yessoensis
CACCTGGTTAACCCGTTGTCAGTATAATGTGACCAGGCGTGCTTTTGCCATGATATATTAGCGAGATAGGACTTTGTTAGGTCTCAGCCTTAGGAAAAGAAGTCATTTTCCTTCTCACATCGCTATACAGCAAAAACAATAGAAATGGTGTCACGAGGCGTTGAGAAGTTGGGATGGGTTACAAAACAAATATTACTTATCGTCGAAAATGTGTCACTTGTACACTTCTCTTGATTCGTCTTCGTTAACTT
>NW_018429588.1:0-251 GCF_002113885.1 Mizuhopecten yessoensis
ATCGTTTTCGTTCCTGCAAGGTGATGGTGATGTTTTTGCCATTTTTCTGTAGTAGTTTTAACAATTTGTTCGACATTTCCTCAGCAGATGATTGGTCTCATATAACGACGCTGAATCAGCAATTTTCCAACTGCTGAGTACATCCGAAATGAAATACTTGTATTGTTGAAATTTGAGGAAACGACCAAAACTTTTTGATATGACAGATATTGATTGCACGCTCGACGTACTTGCAAACTCCTATTTTTTCA
>NW_018429589.1:0-251 GCF_002113885.1 Mizuhopecten yessoensis
GAGATCGTTCAAAAATGCTTAGATAGTTTATTTGCATGTTGCGCAACAAAGTTCAATTTAGTTGCATCTTTTGATCGCATTAGCCTGAGTTTTCCTCTGGCCCTGACACCAGATTTTGACAGATACTGAGATAGAATGTCTGGTGGACATAAGACATATATCTGTCAAAATGTCTTAGTTCGATGTCAGGGCCAGAGGAAACTCAGATTATTCACATGGGTTCGTTACAAATGTCTCTTTCTCCTCTTACA
>NW_018429590.1:0-251 GCF_002113885.1 Mizuhopecten yessoensis
CACCCTGGCACAATATACTAGCCACCTCCTATCGACTCGGCTAGGGAGATTATATCTTAAGTTCATTCAGTAGAGTGTAAGACTAGTAAACCAGAGGTCCCGGGTTTGACTGCTAGTGTAGGCATTGAAAAAATAATGACCTCTGTTACACTTATTCTATCAGGCATATAAATCTACACTGCAGTATTTGGACACACTTTGTTCTCTGTGTGAACAGAAGAGACCAGGTATTTACAAGACGTTTTGAAACA
>NW_018429591.1:0-251 GCF_002113885.1 Mizuhopecten yessoensis
TGTTCATGCTGCAGTTCGCCTGCATTTTGAGGATGGTTCCGCCATGGAAAGCCAAAACTCAACTTCGTGTGTTCTTGTGCCTTAATGCCCAGACAGACAACACACTCCAGAAAGAACAGAAACTGGACGCTTATTTACAGCAGCTGCGTATTTACGCCAAGATCAAAATCGTCACTTGGGACCACCTCATGCATATGTTGCCACAACCGACGGAGGTGAGCAGTGAGCTGATGCAGGATTTTCATTCGGCT
>NW_018429592.1:0-251 GCF_002113885.1 Mizuhopecten yessoensis
CGGTATTTTAGAAGAAAAAGAGTGAAATTGAACTACTGTATACTGTCTGCTTGTACAAGGAAAATGTAAACCTATTTCTATTTGAAGCTACCTATTCATAGTAAAAATTCCATCAGTTATGATCTACGTCTTCGTTCCTTAGAAACAAATATTATTCTAAGAAACCTCAAAGTTAGATATCTTTGAATCCCTCTTAATGTGTATACCCTTCCTCTACGTACACTGGCTCGGGAAACGGACTCTTTTGCATC
>NW_018429593.1:0-251 GCF_002113885.1 Mizuhopecten yessoensis
GATGGATATGAGAAAAATGTTGAAACTCAAAACTAAATGCAAAGTGCACAACTGTATGAGAAAGTAGTGCTGTATGGAAAGTTTTATTAGAATCAGTCTGGTAGTTTAGAGAAATTGTTCAGAGGAAAATATTCTATGGATCGACAGTCTAAAAAGCCAATTCAAGTTACCCCCACTCCGCTCTAACCTTCCAGTCATAGGTCAGAATGTGTACCTGTTGTTGGTCAGTATGTGTACCTGTTGTTGGTCAG
>NW_018429594.1:0-251 GCF_002113885.1 Mizuhopecten yessoensis
TCTGTCCCAAGTTACTTGAAACATCGTCTGTCTGTCTCAAGGAAATAGAAACATTGAATGTCTGTCCCAAGTTACTAGAAATATTGTCTGTCTGTCTCAAGGATTCAGAAACATTGAATGTCTGTCCCATGTTACTAGAACAATTGTCTGTCTGTCTGCTTCAAGTTACTAGAAACATTGTCTGTCTGTCTCAAGGAATCAGAAACATTAAATGTCTGTCCCAAGTTACTAGAAACATAGTCTGTCTGTCT
>NW_018429595.1:0-251 GCF_002113885.1 Mizuhopecten yessoensis
AACTTTTGAAAGGGAACAGACCTCCGTGCTAACTCAGGTTTGTTTTGTGTTTGTTTGGGATTTAACGTCCTCGCAACAGCCAGGATCATATGAGGACAGGTGTTTAGGGAGACAACGCCTGAAACAGAAAGTATATAGAAAAGATAGACGACAGGAAACATAGGAAGAAAATACATTCCAAATGTTGCAATGCCGACAGGAGATCAAATTTGGTCTCTTCAATGTCCCCTTCGTAGAAGACATGAAACATA
>NW_018429596.1:0-251 GCF_002113885.1 Mizuhopecten yessoensis
ACACCATCCACGGACTTAGACTTAATCTAATTCCGTGGTACATCATAGTATAGAAACTGATGAATGGTATAACGTACCTAAACCCTGATCGGGAACTTCATAAGTTTGATACTTGATGATTTGCAATTGTTGTTTTTCAATCTTTTTTGTAAAATACCCCGCACTTGATCATTGGTAAAATCTTTTCTGACCAATAAGTCTCTATGCGTGTTCTATACGACTCATCAATCTTTTGCGAGATAGTAATGGAT
>NW_018429597.1:0-251 GCF_002113885.1 Mizuhopecten yessoensis
AGGTATGTGTACCCTACTCACATCCTAAACCACATCAACAGGTATTTGTATCCTACTCACATCCATAACCACATCAACAGGTATGTGAACCCTACTTTCATCTTGAACCACATCAACAGGTATTTGTATCCTACTTACATCCTAAACCACATCGACAGGTATGTGAACCCTACTCACATCTTCAAGCACATCAACAGATATGTGTGCCCTACTCACATCTTCAACCACATCAACAGGTATGTGTACCCTAC
>NW_018429598.1:0-251 GCF_002113885.1 Mizuhopecten yessoensis
CAAATTTAATAATTTTCAAAATTAATGTTTCGGCAACAACTTCGTTAAAAAGCAAATATATGAAAGACTTTGAATATTGAGAGTATGCAATATTGCATTAAGTAATATAAATCAACCACGGACTAACACTAAACATATCCTTCTGAAGCTGTGTGCCAAAAAAACTAGATCAGGAAAATTAACTGTATAAAGAGGTAAATCCAATTTAAGAAACGGGCGTAACGTTAGGTACAGTACAGGCTGACTAAGAC
>NW_018429599.1:0-251 GCF_002113885.1 Mizuhopecten yessoensis
CACTGCACTGATCGACAGGGGTTCGTTACAAATGTCTGAAATACAGGTATGATTTAGGCCTACTGATATGAATCGCAACACATATAAACACACACAAGGCATATGTGTATTTCAGACATTTGTAAAAAAAAACTCCTGTGCTCTGTCGCAAGATCATTCACTTCAAACGCTAGAACTATCAGTACCACGCGTCTATCAGCCACGGTTTCCTCGGTTTCTGACGACATTTTAAAAAGCGAGGCTGTTGTAGA
>NW_018429600.1:0-251 GCF_002113885.1 Mizuhopecten yessoensis
GGTAGTGGTGGTGGTGGTGGCGGTGGTGGTAGTGATGGTGGTGGTTGTGATGGTGATGGTGATGGTTGTGATGGTGGTGGTTGTGGTAGTGGTGGTGATGGTGATGGTGATGGTTGTGACGGTGGTAGTGGTGATGGTGGTGATTGTGGTGGTGGTGATGGTGGTGATTGTGATGATGGTGGTGATTGTGGTGGTGGTGATGGTGCTGATTGTGGTGGTGATGGTGATGGTGGTGGTGGTGGTGGTGGTGG
>NW_018429601.1:0-251 GCF_002113885.1 Mizuhopecten yessoensis
TGTTATGGGTGAAAGCTGCTTTCATATACTATTTTTTATTTGGTTTATTCAATGGCTTTACAATGAAAACGTAAATGAATTTAAAGATATTATAATATTGCTCTGTAGTTACCTTTGGAGCCTTCTCTGTCTTCAGCTTTCTGACCTGTTCACCTTGGGCACAAATCTTAGTGTCAAGGTCAGCTGCTGAGCTGCCTCCTGGGACAGACGGAGCTTTCTCATCCTGCGGAGATTTTTCAGCAGACTTTCCT
>NW_018429602.1:0-251 GCF_002113885.1 Mizuhopecten yessoensis
CCTTACAGAAAGCTGTCAGACCGCATACAGACCTACCTGTATTGGTTGGTTTACAGAGGGGCCCCGGATATTGATGATCTCGCTACAGCTGGATTCTATGTTACCGGTAAGATATAATTTTAAAATAGTAAGTAAAGTTGATTATAATATATGCTTTGTTAAGACATTCAAATTGATACCATCGTCTTTGCGTACTTCAGATATTATGTATGCACAGGTAATATGTTATTTCTTTACTGCAATTGAAACAG
>NW_018429603.1:0-251 GCF_002113885.1 Mizuhopecten yessoensis
CATGTGTATGGTGTTATAGCACTATAATAGCATGTGTATGGTGTTATAACACTCTATAATAGCCTGTGTTTATAACGATAAATGCATTAAACATTGGTAGTGTTAGTACACAGTGTGTTATAATAATAGTGTGTTAGTTTACATTGTACAAAGCTCCTAGTGTTAGTATACATTGAATTGCAGTTGTAGCGTTAAGTATACATTGTATTACGGCAATGGAGTTAAATATACAATATTTACATTTGCTCTTC
>NW_018429604.1:0-251 GCF_002113885.1 Mizuhopecten yessoensis
ACGGATTTATTACACAAGTTTTGGCCGCTATATTTTCGTTATTTCACACAAACTCGTGAACATGTGGAATTCAACAAAATATCTTTATTTTTTCACAATGTACTTAGGCTAGTAAATTGGGTTATAACAACATCGTAGCGCAGGAATAATGTAGGACTAGGTTATAATTGTGTAGAGACAAATTAAGACGTCACAAAGAATATTATGACGTCATAGTTAAGACATTTTATTTACTTTTTATTTTTTCATTT
>NW_018429605.1:0-251 GCF_002113885.1 Mizuhopecten yessoensis
GTATATGCGTGTTATGTTTCTTACACAGTGAGCATATATACACTGTGACCATTAGGACAGGCAGAGACATATTAAACCACTATATACGTCTCTGGGACAGGGATCTTTGTCTTGCCTCTGTGATTTTGATGGAAACAACAGAATCTTGATTATTGGGGATCCACTATATCTATCACACTTTCTAATACAATTGTTGGTCCTCGATCGCTGTTTACTATTTCATGTTTGTCTATTTATATGTTATCAAACAG
>NW_018429606.1:0-251 GCF_002113885.1 Mizuhopecten yessoensis
AATTTGACTTTTTGACATCAAGCTCAAGTAGTGCACCATGACGTGATTCTAGTACACAGGTTTGCATATTCAAAATATTTATCCAATATTTCATAATAGTTACTTTACGTTTTATATGTAAAGAATACCTACCTGTTTCAAAGTCAACCATAGATCTATTGACTGTTTTCAGTAACGTTTGATAAATCTTTAAGAAAGATAAGATGGACTTTGTTAATTTGTGGTAATAAACAATTACCCCATACCTCACA
>NW_018429607.1:0-251 GCF_002113885.1 Mizuhopecten yessoensis
ATAGTCAGATACTACGACCACATTGTTATAATAGTCAGATACTATGTACTACATTGTTATTATATTCAGATACTATGTACCAAATTGTTATAATAGTCAGATTCTATGTACCATATTGTTATTATATTCAGATGCTATGTACCACATTGTTATTATTGTCAGATACTATGTACCACATTGTTATAATAGTCAGATACTATATACGTCATTGTTATTATAGTCAGATACAATGTACCAAATTGTTATTATAG
>NW_018429608.1:0-251 GCF_002113885.1 Mizuhopecten yessoensis
TTGTACCATACGAATCAAATGTCAATTCAAACTTTGCTTTTCAGTCATTAATCAATTGTCAGTTCAAACTTTACTTTTCAGTCATTAATCAAATGATTAAGAGATGAATCCAAACAACGCACAACTATTGATACCGGAACATTTCAACTAACATGTTACTAGATTTTGAGAAATGTTAGTGTTATATTTAGTGGATAGCGATTCAGGCTGCAATTATGGCGAACATTAATCCCTCGCGAAAATGAATCACT
>NW_018429609.1:0-251 GCF_002113885.1 Mizuhopecten yessoensis
AAGCAAACTTGTTCAAGGTATTCAAGTACTGAACATATTTAGAAAGTTTGGTCAACTTCAGGTTGTAAATGAGTCAGTGACAAGATTTTTCTATATATAGTAACAGTGACTTGACCTGGACTTGCGGAACTCGTCCAACATATTTATGTAGTACTACATAACATTTCTACTAAGTTTGGTCAGAATCCGGTGCCTAATAAGTCTTCTAGAGCTATGACAAAAAAATCTATTTACAGTAACAATGACCTTGA
>NW_018429610.1:0-251 GCF_002113885.1 Mizuhopecten yessoensis
ACACATCCCTACAGTTTGTACTACATTAACACATCCCTACAGTTTCTACAACATTAACACATCCCTACAATTTGTACTTCATTAACGCATCGCTACAGTTTGTACTTCATTGATACATCCCTTCATTTTGTACTTCATTGACATATCCCTACAATTTGTAGTTTATTAACACAGTCCTACAGTTTGTACTTTATTAACACATCCCCACAGTTTGTACTTCATTAACACATCCCTACAGTTTGTACTTCATT
>NW_018429611.1:0-251 GCF_002113885.1 Mizuhopecten yessoensis
CTTGACCCCCTTCACAAAGGGAGAATGGATAGCCAGGGGTACTGAAATTTACAATTTACACAGAGCCCTTGATGATCTTTCCATCCATTGACTGTAGTACATTTTGTACCTCTGAGTCTCAAGTAGATTTTTTTAAAATATTGGTTAATTTTCCCTTTGGGGCCTCGCCCTGGCCCCTGGGTTTGGGGCAGGAATCCCAATTTTGCAATTTCATATCATCTTCCGCCAAGGATGATTCTAACCAAGTAAGA
>NW_018429612.1:0-251 GCF_002113885.1 Mizuhopecten yessoensis
AATCAATATATGAAGCCGTTGGGATATTAATCAATATATGAAGCCGTTGGGATATGAACCAATATATGAAGCCATTGGGATATGAAGCAATTGGGATATGAATCAATATATGAATCCATTGGGATATGAATTAATATATAAAGACATTGGGATATGAATTAATATATGAAGCCATTGGGATATGAGTTAATATATAAAGCCATTGAGATATGAATCAATATATGAAGCCTTTGGGATATGAATCAATATAT
>NW_018429613.1:0-251 GCF_002113885.1 Mizuhopecten yessoensis
TTTTTTATTTTTTTACACCGCAAAAGTTATACTTATTTTCAATTTAAGAATTATTAGAATCGCAATTTAGTAATAAATCAACGCAAAGTTATCAGAGCAACTCGCGCAAAGACGTGTATAAAAGGTATTCTGTTCGTATTACTACTATTTCCTTACACCTGTATAAATATATGATTTCTTACTTTAGTCCTGTTAATACATTTGTAAACGTAAGAGAGTATGCATAGTGATGTTCAAATATTAGATGTACT
>NW_018429614.1:0-251 GCF_002113885.1 Mizuhopecten yessoensis
ATACTCAATAACTCTCATAAACCATCAATTACGCCAAAATACCATAGAGATGGGGAAAAATTAGAGAATACCTTGTTAAGAAATGCCCTTTCTTCTATCTGAGAATTAAGAAGTTGGACTTTAGATTAGCAACTGTAGGTTCGCTAGTTTGATAGAAAAAGGTGATTAACCCAGTTTAAGATCTAACAATCATGCTTTGAAGAGGTTAAGTAGAAACGCTATCGATGAAACCGGCCAAACCCCTTGTAACC
>NW_018429615.1:0-251 GCF_002113885.1 Mizuhopecten yessoensis
TATATATATATATATGTTTGCTGTTATATGCATGCTATAATGTAATAACGTATAAGCATGTATGCTGTTATATGTATGTATGCATGTATGCTGTTATATGTATGTATGCATGTATGCTATTATATGTATGTATGTATGTATACTGTTATATTCATGTTTATACATTGGATGTTAATACATGTATGTATGTATACTGTATGCATGTGTGCTGTTATATGTATGTATGTCTGCTCATATATGTATGTAGGTAT
>NW_018429616.1:0-251 GCF_002113885.1 Mizuhopecten yessoensis
AATTGGAACAGTAGATCAGCAATGAGGACAGTATATCAGCAATTAGTACAATGGATAAGCAATTAGGACAATGGATCAGCAATTAGGAAAGTGGATCGGCAGTTTGGACAGTAGATCAGCAACAAGGACAGTAGATCAGCAATTGGGATAGTGGATCATCAATTAGGATAGTAGATCAGCAACAAAAGGACAGTAGATCAGCAATTAGGACAGTAGATCAGCAATCAGGACAGTGGATCAGCAATTAGGAC
>NW_018429617.1:0-251 GCF_002113885.1 Mizuhopecten yessoensis
CATAGATCACCATTCCAGCATGCTACTAGCTAATCGCGCTTGATCATCATCACCCTAGGTTTTTTGGTTATTCAGACAAAACATCTAACGTTTTTTTACCCCTGTCACCTTAATTAAATATCACTGAATGTCATTCGTTGGAACAAACTTGATAGCCCCTCATCCCGTTTTGTTACTGCTAAAATAATAATTTGACCCTGGTGACAATGAATGTGGGTAAAGTTCATTCATTTGAACAAACTCGATAGCCT
>NW_018429618.1:0-251 GCF_002113885.1 Mizuhopecten yessoensis
ATACATGATGTGTTGGCTTATTGTCTTGTTCTATTTTGCAGATTTCTTCCAACGAAAACATAAATTAGCCAAAAGTGCCATGTGTTCTAAAAACAGTATCAGTTTGCTCCATAACATAGCGTTTTACAAGTGACTTTACATGTTTTTGAATGTTAAGAGTTGTGAAACTACATATTTTTATGTATGTTGGATTTCATTTTCTCTCTAAACACGTTATGATATTGTTGAACATATACATGTACAACTATTGT
>NW_018429619.1:0-251 GCF_002113885.1 Mizuhopecten yessoensis
TACTTACAGCGACGCTAGGTGATCTGTGTTTGAAGTCATCGTAGTGTTCATCGTAGTCATTCTCAACTTATCGTTTTCAAACGGACACTCAGAGTTGTGGATCACTCTACTGAGCAGTCTAGGTTACGTACTTCCAAATCCGTCCGTCATACGCAGTCATAAAGATGTTTTATCTGACGTTACCAAGTAAAAGTAGCATGGATTACTATACGACGCGGTTGTCACAACCCTTAGATCTGAAAGGAAATTGG
>NW_018429620.1:0-251 GCF_002113885.1 Mizuhopecten yessoensis
GGAAAAGTCACTTGAAACCCTCGGAGCCGATAATTATGTATTTGTTGAGTGTTACGAAGATATGGTTGATCCATTAGGATTAGCAGAACCAATGATTGAACAACTTAACCGTACTGTTAAGGAAGTTAACATTGATCACCGTGTATACCACGGAGGACACAGTTACATTCTTGATGGAATTAAGGAAGGAAATACCGAAATTGAAAATGAACTTCTCTCTATGATAAAAAAGAATTAGATAATACATAAGA
>NW_018429621.1:0-251 GCF_002113885.1 Mizuhopecten yessoensis
GGGGGGGGGGGGGGGGGGGGGGGGGGGGTCGGATAATTCTTACGTCATTTGACTCATATAGTCAAGAATGCAGACAAATTCGTTTGCGTGGTATTTCTCAATTTAACCTATTGACCCCATGGTGACCCTAACAACGTTTAATGTGTTGATCGGACATTTAGAGCGTACAATTAAAAATAGACTATAATCATTCCATAGCTACACCACCGTTTTCAAATTTCTTACCCCCCTTTAAATCCCTGCCGTCTTTC
>NW_018429622.1:0-251 GCF_002113885.1 Mizuhopecten yessoensis
GGTGCGAATTTAGTACACATTTCGTTATTATGATTTTCACCTTCAGGCGCTTAATTTTGATATTCAACATAATTTATTATTCTTATTCAGTTTGTAGTTAACGAACAGTTGCAGAGTTTGTCAGTAAAATAGATAATATTAAATACACATTGCAATTTTCTTTTTCTTTATCCTAGATTTTACATCCAATGGATTCCTTTTGCGCCAAGCTATTGAAATCAGTGTTGCTGCTACCTTTTATGGCCGGAAAT
>NW_018429623.1:0-251 GCF_002113885.1 Mizuhopecten yessoensis
TTGACAGAATTTAAATCACTAATTTTTCGAGACGATGTCAGTTGTCGAAATTGTTTTGTCGAAAATACATTCTCTGCTGATACAAACGACAATGTAATGACGTCACATCTCTCATTGAACGACATTACATTTCATAAAGTAATCCGAAAGGATCCTGAATATGTCATTCTCAAACGATTTGTTTGTATAGTCTCCCAAAAGAATCGGGGAAGGTTTCTTTCCTTGTCTTCTGTATCCCACTGCATGTATAC
>NW_018429624.1:0-251 GCF_002113885.1 Mizuhopecten yessoensis
TTCTATTCGTGGGTAATTTACAGTGAACAAGGAGCTGTATCAGTTAGTGTTTGTCTGTGCCAGCACTTTGACCGTTCTATGCGTGGGTACTTTGGACAAGTAAAGATATATGGCGGATAAGGTACGTTGATCACCTATTTCAGTTCCCCACATTTACATGGTCAAAAAATAGACGTGCATTCGGCGACTCCGTGTCTAACAATAGTACATGTACGATCACTGTCGTATCAGGTATGTTGATCAACGCCCAT
>NW_018429625.1:0-251 GCF_002113885.1 Mizuhopecten yessoensis
AACATCAGTTTTGTGACACTATATTCTAGAAATGGAATGTGGATTTTAAAGAATTCAAAGGGTCGTTTGACCAATATTGAACATCCTTTTCTCAAAAATGTTTCTTCTATCAAAACTTTACGACCGTTTACACTACCATAAATAGCTCATACCATACTGAAGATAGATGTCGACTGCTGACGGATAAAACTCAATACCGTGTATTCGGAGATGCAGGTAGATGAAGGCTCGACATCCGGCATCTCATAAGG
>NW_018429626.1:0-251 GCF_002113885.1 Mizuhopecten yessoensis
AATTGTTTGAATTTTCGGAAATCAACATACCAACTATTCTGTAACAGTCCAACACATGTCACATAAGCTAGAAGAACAACAAATTCGTCCTTAGCAAGGTAGTCATTCCCCAATTTCGAAATTGTGCCATACACCCAAGGAAAAGCAAAGTCCGCATCTTTCTCAAAGTATGGAGCAAATTTTGATTGGAACACTAATCCTTGGTCTTCCATGTACACAATGATATATCTTGTAAAATTTGCCGCTTTTTT
>NW_018429627.1:0-251 GCF_002113885.1 Mizuhopecten yessoensis
ATCTCACCCGTAAATCTACATAAATAGGACACTTAAGGATTAAGTGAAACTCATCCTCAATATCATGAGTATCACATACTGTACAAACTCTATTGGACAAAGCTAAATTATCGTATCTTCCACTTTCAATATTGAGCTTATGAGCGTTTAATAATTTCTGCTTTGTACATAATCCTAACTTATTCAATTCTGATTGTATATTTATCATCCAATCATCATTATCTAATATTCTCTGTCCATAACATGCTTTC
>NW_018429628.1:0-251 GCF_002113885.1 Mizuhopecten yessoensis
ACAATTGTATATATAGTTTGGGGTGGGGATCTTAACCATTTCGAAATTATGACCCAAGGGTTAAGTCTCCAAGGGTGGGGCAGACCCCAACTCCATCCTGTAAGCATATGTTTATAGCAATATAGCCAAATTGCCTGTTTTGGCCCGCCCCTAAGCCCCCTGGGGGATCAGCCCCATCATTTGTACAATTTTGAATCTCCATCACATAGGGATGCTTCCAGTCAAATATAGTTGATATCCATCTCTTAGTT
>NW_018429629.1:0-251 GCF_002113885.1 Mizuhopecten yessoensis
GTCAGTTTGAACTTCGCCATTCACAGGGTCGAATACAGTTATCTTAGTCTTCTCAAGGTCAGTGATGACGGATTTTAGCGCTTCAATTTCTTCCTCAATTATTTCGATGACGTAATCGTACACGCTTGTAATGGCCGCCTCTGTATTCTTTTCAACTTCCCAGAATTTGTAAGCGGAAGCAGCCTGTTATTTAATAAAAGAAAAAAAAATGTGAAAGAAGGAATCGATCATAAAAGAATTGAAATACATTT
>NW_018429630.1:0-251 GCF_002113885.1 Mizuhopecten yessoensis
AACAACAGTAATTAGGCTTCCCATAACAACAACAGCAATTTAGCTTCCCACAAAAACAACAGCAATTAGGCTTCCCTCAAAAACAACAGTAATTATGCTTCCCGCAAAATTAACAGCAATTAAGCTTGTCACAACGACAACAGCAGTGAAGCTTCCCAGAACGACAACAGTAATTTAGCTTCCCAAAACGACAACAGCAATTTAGCTTCCCACATCAACAGCAATTAGGCTTCCCACAAAAAAACAGTAAT
>NW_018429631.1:0-251 GCF_002113885.1 Mizuhopecten yessoensis
AACCATAACAACTGACAAAGGTATATAACCATAACAACTGACAAATGTATATAACCATAACAACTGACAAAGATGTATAACCATAAGAACTGACAAATATACATAACCATAATAACTGGCAAAGATATATAACCATAACAACTGACAAAGATATTCATGTATAACCATAACAACTGACAAAGGTCAATAACCATACCAACTGCATATATATAACAATAACAACTGACAAAGATATATAACCATAACAACTG
>NW_018429632.1:0-251 GCF_002113885.1 Mizuhopecten yessoensis
GATCACCTTTATGTAATCCTGGTTATAAACAATAGCAATGTTTTAATATATACACGAATACTTTAGTTTGTTTTCATCATGTTTGCAGCGAGTTTTACATGTTAACTACTTTATATATACTTGCTACCTATTGTTGGAATATAATCAAATCTACAAATTAATACGAAAAGCTTTTTAAAACGCTGAGTGTCTTAAAACCAAAGAAGTTCATCATAATCCATTGAGTTGTTATGATTGCATTAGTGCGAAAA
>NW_018429633.1:0-251 GCF_002113885.1 Mizuhopecten yessoensis
GGCTATGTAGGGACCATTGGGAACCTTCACGTACAGTTTGAGAAATAGTGCTAACAACATCATCTTTGTTTCCAATCAGTCCCACTATTCAATACGCATATCTAGCAGGTACCATGGAGATTTTTTTTCAAATGAAATTTGATAAAGACTCCTCCAGTATTTTCTGAGAAATAGCGCTAACAAAATTTAATTCGCAAAATTTCAATATGGCCACCTTTCGGCCGTTTTGGTTTTCAGATCAGTCCAAACAT
>NW_018429634.1:0-251 GCF_002113885.1 Mizuhopecten yessoensis
AGGGAGCGGTTCGCTAGATGCGTGTAAACGTGCCGGTCCGGACAACGACGTGGAGGGCTTTCAAAAGGCAAAGAGAGGTAAACACATCGGTGTTTCTTCTCAGCTCCTGCCAAATGGTGATCTTGTCTCGGGATAGCGGATTGTTGAGGCCCCCGTGGAAGCTGGCGAGGTGGACATGTCAGATGATGACAAACTGGTGATTGAAGCTATCCAGCTCCAGTGTCATGGAAGGTAAGGAGTGTCTGTTCAAC
>NW_018429635.1:0-251 GCF_002113885.1 Mizuhopecten yessoensis
TGATGTAGTGAGATGATACATGATGTAGTGAGATGATATATGATGTAGTAAGATGCTACATGATGTAATGTTATGATACATGATGTAGTAAGATGATACATGTTATAGTGAGATAATACATGATGTAGTGTGAGGATACATGATGTAGTAAGATGGTACATGATGTAGTAAGATGATACATGATGTTGTGTGATGATACATGATATAGTGTGATGATACATGATGTAGTAAGATGATGCATGATGTAATGT
>NW_018429636.1:0-251 GCF_002113885.1 Mizuhopecten yessoensis
ACCTGTAACAATAAGTCTACATACTACTGTCTACCTGTAACAATACGTCTACATACTACTGTCTACCTATACCTGTAACAATAAGTCTATATACTACTGTCTACCTGTAACAACATGTCTACATACTACTGTCTACCTGTAACAATACGTCTATATACTACTGTCTACCTGTAACAACATATCTTCATACTACTGTCTACCTGTAGCAATACGTCTATATACTACTGTCTACCTGTACCTGTAACAATACG
>NW_018429637.1:0-251 GCF_002113885.1 Mizuhopecten yessoensis
TTCGTAGTTTTACAGGCAGAACAAGTACAATGTTTATTGATATGTGATCAGTTTATTTGGGTTTTGAGTCACCGTTGTTGACTGTAAGGTTATGCAAAGATTGGGCTTTGAGAGGATGTTTACAATTTGTCTGTTGTGAAGTTACAATCCATTGTTAAATTGCTGTTGTTTATTAAATATGTACATCAGTCCCTACTATAGGCTTGCAATGGGGTGTAATTAAGTTTATTCAGTGCAGATGCTGCTTTTCT
>NW_018429638.1:0-251 GCF_002113885.1 Mizuhopecten yessoensis
CATACATACAAACATTGTTTAAACTAGACCCCAGAATTATTTGAAATAAAATGTATATATTAATAACAATATCTTCATAACATCGTATTACCTTAATGTTGTTTAAATCGCTTTGACTTAAGGATGTTATCCTGATCAACGAGGACAATTGTTTTATTTTCTTCTAAAGATAACGATTCATCGCCACAATTTGACAGTTATATGATACGGAAGAGTTTCAATGTGTATAGTTGTCTGAAGACAGTGTATAA
>NW_018429639.1:0-251 GCF_002113885.1 Mizuhopecten yessoensis
CTCCTTCTGTAGGAATGACAGGATTTTGTCCATATTTGGTCTAAATCATCCTTTGGTGAAAGGGACTATATTTTGTATAAACGTTCGATCTGACCCCCTGGCGCAGAGGGGCGGGGCTCAATAGGGGAAACATAGCAAATTCTTCAAAATACTTCTTTTGTAGGAATGAAAGGATTTTGTCCAAATTTGGGGCGAAGCACCTTGGATGAAGGGGAACCAATTTTGTATAAACTGTGGGTTTTAACCCCCTA
>NW_018429640.1:0-251 GCF_002113885.1 Mizuhopecten yessoensis
AGGTTATATACCTAAATTAGCGTTCGTGGAACATTGACATTTTGTGTGTCGGGTCATAATTTTTATTTTTGCATGAATCTGTGTCATAGTTCATAAGAGTCTTACCTTGGATCCAAGGCTTTGTGTCACAGTTCATAAGATTGTTACCACGGACCCCTGGCTAAGTGTCACAGTTCATACGATTGTTACCACGGACCCCTGGCTACGTGTCACAGTTCATAAGATTGTTACCTAGTACCCAAGGCTATGTG
>NW_018429641.1:0-251 GCF_002113885.1 Mizuhopecten yessoensis
ATATATATATATGTCTCTAAATTCAAAATGGATTAAAACGTTAAGTTATATTTCTGTTTTCAAGGAGCGGATAACAGGAACATACAAAAGTCTTTAAAATGGTTGATATACCCCGGTTAACTTTCAGTAATTAGGGGAATGGAACCAACTGGTTCACCCGTTGTCAAAATAATGTGACCGGACGGGATACTACTCTGCCTGGTGCCTTCGAAATGATATTTCTGTGACATAGCATTATAAAGTCGGCATCA
>NW_018429642.1:0-251 GCF_002113885.1 Mizuhopecten yessoensis
AATGAAAATCTGTTAAGGACACTTACAACAATAACAAGATATCTTTCTGGGTAACGCGCCATCTTTTCAAACTCTTCAGCTAGCTCTATAAATGAAGGACGGCTATCTGCATCTAACATCCAACCTTAAAACGGAACAAATATTGGAATAGATATAAAAAAATGAAAGTAAATTTCTCTTTAACCTCAGTATTAAGACAAGGTGGACAGTTTCATATAATCATTATTCATTCAATTTTTTTGTTTAATCAT
>NW_018429643.1:0-251 GCF_002113885.1 Mizuhopecten yessoensis
TTATAAATATATAATTAAAATGCCATGTCTATAAACTTGAATCTAAAATATTCAATATATTCCACATACAACTGTACATATATCAGAAACTTCCTTACATTTACAAGTTCAATATTGACTGACATAGTATAAATGATTGTCGCCATTAAATGATTAATACAAGTAGAATACAAAAAATAAAAATAGCCAAATTATAGTGATACAATAATGAATATGTTACACATAATTTTATGTAAAATGATATACATATT
>NW_018429644.1:0-251 GCF_002113885.1 Mizuhopecten yessoensis
AGTTTGTACACAGAACTCTGTGCCCAACAAGTACTGCGCAAATTTGTGACACCCATGTCAATGCCAGGCACTCTTTCTCAATAACTGAATATCTTTTCTCTCGTGGTAATAACTTATTGCTGGCGAATGCGACTGGGTGAATAATATTGCCATCATCAGTTTGCAATAGTACAGCCCCGTTCCCGCTGTCTAAGGCATCCGTTCTAAACACAAACTCCTTGTTTATGTTCGGTAACTGGAGAATTGGCTCT
>NW_018429645.1:0-251 GCF_002113885.1 Mizuhopecten yessoensis
TTGATGGAAATCAGAGGAAAAACTATTTCTTATTCCTCATATAGGGAAAAAAGCAAAATAATAGAGAGGATATTCTTAAGAAGTATCATATGTTAACCTAACATCATGATATGTTAACCTAACATCATGATATGTTAACCTAACACCATGATATGTTAACCTAACATCATGGTATGTCAGCTCAACATAAAGACATGTCAACCAAACATCATGACATGTCAACCGAACATTATAACATGTCCACCCAACAT
>NW_018429646.1:0-251 GCF_002113885.1 Mizuhopecten yessoensis
ATTTCAAAACGAATTATCAATATTCACAAAAAATCGGCGGACAAAGCATTATTCCAAATTATCTTTTTGATGCTGACGGGGAAAATGTTGCCTATAAGTACATCGGCATCTCCCGCTGTGCAAACAACACGCGAGTGCTGTATAGGTAATTACAGGTCAGAGTTAGGGGCAGAGACCGACACGCTACCGCGAGCAAGTACATCTAGATCTAAGTCTGTTATTGGTATACTATGAACGGCGTTTTAGGAGCG
>NW_018429647.1:0-251 GCF_002113885.1 Mizuhopecten yessoensis
TTACAATTGTATGCAGATAAATATCGGGGAACAAAAATGTCATCAGTATCGTTTTAGTAGTTCACGAAGTGTTACTGCCAGAAGAATGAAAATATTTGAGGAAAAAAGTTTAAACGACCAACAACATAGGTTTGTCTAGTTATGCATTTCATAAATAAATGAATGAAGATAACACAATTATATATTATTGAATTATTGCTTACGTAACCTGCCAAGACAGAATTGGTACACAACAAATTCATTTTGCAGTT
>NW_018429648.1:0-251 GCF_002113885.1 Mizuhopecten yessoensis
AGCTGATGATAAACACTATTGTCCATCCCTGCTGTACTGGGTCAGAGACTTGAGGTGATGAAAAAAACTGTTGTCCATCCCTGTTTTACTGGATCCGAGACTTGAGCTGATGATAAACACTATTGTCCATCCCTGCTTTACTGGATCCGAGACTTGTGCTGATGATAAACACTATTGTCCATCCCTACTATACTGGATCCGAGATTTGAGCTGATGATAAACACTATTGTCCATCCCTGCTGTACTGGATC
>NW_018429649.1:0-251 GCF_002113885.1 Mizuhopecten yessoensis
CGACAGTAACTGGGACTGACCGCGACAGTAACTGGGACTGACTGCTACAGTAATATAAATGAGTAACCTGTATTTATAGTCAAAAAGTACCAAATTCTTTACTACTCAAAAGTTAGTGACAGGTGACACTTACTTTTAACTCAAAGTTTTTCTGACAATAAAGTGATAGGTGACACTTATGATAAACCTGGATTGTTACAATAAAAACGTCTACTACGGGTAAGGGAGTTAAGTGACATGTCTACAACAGG
>NW_018429650.1:0-251 GCF_002113885.1 Mizuhopecten yessoensis
ACATTGATTGATGATGACAGGGTTTGTGACATAGACTGATGATGAAAGGGTTTGTGAAATAGACTGATGATGACAATGTTCGTGACAAGATTGCTGATGATGACAGGGTTCGTGACATTGATTGATGCTGACAGGGTTCGTGACATTGACTAATGATGACAGTGTTTGTGACATAGACTGATGATGACAGAGTTTGTGACATAGAATGATGATGACAACGTTCGTGACATTGATTGATGATGACAGGGTTT
>NW_018429651.1:0-251 GCF_002113885.1 Mizuhopecten yessoensis
ACGCCACATTCTATCTCACAGATGGACGGACACGGGCATATACTCAGATGGACCACGCCCAGCACTGAATGTTTGTGTATATGCTTGTAGATGTAGTGATGAAAACTAAGGAAGAATATTAAAAGGATGACGCAGGCATCAAAACCAAACTGTCATATTAGCAAACTATACAATTTGTGGTCGCTTGTTGTGTCAGGTTACAGTCTGGTGGACAGTTGGTTCATCAAAGTATGAACGTATCAAGAGCAATA
>NW_018429652.1:0-251 GCF_002113885.1 Mizuhopecten yessoensis
TATACATACCATTACACCGGTACAATGTATATACATACCATTACATCGGTACAATGTATATACATACCATTATCCAGGTGCAATGTATATACATACCATTACACCGGTACAACGTAGATACATACCATTACACCGGTACAACGTAGATACATACCGTGACACCGGTACAACGTAGATACATACCGTTACACCGGTACAATGTATAGATACATACCGTTACATCGGTACAATGTATAGATATATACCGTTAC
>NW_018429653.1:0-251 GCF_002113885.1 Mizuhopecten yessoensis
AACTGTGTAAGTGACACGGGTTATAATGTCACCCAAGTGTGTTTATGAAGCAGGTGATAAAAACCGGAGTTTGAAATTATCATTGATAACATCTATAGATTTACGTATAAATAAGTATAATTAAATACATGTATAACCATTAACTATCACTAGGTAATGGCAAACTTACCTATGTTTTCATGATATCTACAGTAAAACATGTTTACATAGAATTGTAGTTACAAACCTATTTATATGTTCATTACAAACAT
>NW_018429654.1:0-251 GCF_002113885.1 Mizuhopecten yessoensis
GTTATAAGCCAGCGTTGGTTAGTGATGACAGGAGAGTGTCGTTATAACACCAACGGAATTCACCTTAAAACGATGTATCTATTGTAGCTTCAGAATTCCAACAACTTTTTAGGATTAGCAGAAGATTTTTTTTATCGACAAATTGATTTCTAAATATATAACGAACAGGCGGACAATTACACACTGAAGAATGTGACGACGTCTTACATCCAAAACTAATGAACAGAGTATTATATTAATTCATTTCGACA
>NW_018429655.1:0-251 GCF_002113885.1 Mizuhopecten yessoensis
AAACATTTAGCTGAGGACCAACAACAAGACACTTGATATAAGACGCCAAACATTAGGTTAGGACCAAAAACAAAACACTTGATATAAGACATCAAACAGTTAGCTGAGGACCAACAACAAAACACTTAATATAGGATGTCAAACATTTAGCTGAGGACCAACAACAAGACACTTGATATAGGACGTCAAATATTTAGCTGAGAACTAACAACAAAACACTTGATTAAGGACGTCAAACATTTAGCTGAGGA
>NW_018429656.1:0-251 GCF_002113885.1 Mizuhopecten yessoensis
CCGAGCTAGCCGATCGCAGATCGTTATTTTCTTATCAATCCTATATCAATTTTTATGGTGTGTTTGCTCCGTGTTGAACTGCCAGGTAAGTGTCAGATCTGCATTTTCTCACGTGGATTCAGGTATTTGTTTGGGGTCCGAAAACTCTTTTTTATGTTTCATTCATATCTCCGTGTAACATTAATTGTTGTATTGACATTTTAATGTGCAGTGACACGAATAAAGGAGAGGAAATCTCAACTGAGAGCCCG
>NW_018429657.1:0-251 GCF_002113885.1 Mizuhopecten yessoensis
ACATCTACTATAGGATACTTCTAGGCATTTGAGGTCCAGGAAATCGTTCCGGTCATAAGATTATTTAACCTCGCAATCCTTCAAAACCAATTGGAATTATTAACTAAATATTGAAAATACCTAGCAAAATAGTTCACTTTCCCAAATAATTGTGACAACGTCTGTCCAAATTCCTGAAAATTAATGTTTTGAAGTATTTAAGATACATCATACACGTGCCATTGAATTCAAACCATTATTATTCATTTGTG
>NW_018429658.1:0-251 GCF_002113885.1 Mizuhopecten yessoensis
AATGTACCAATTTGGATACAATGTACCATATCTTTGTGAATACAATGTTCTAGACTTATGTGAATATATTGTACCAGACCTATGTGAATACAATGTACCAGCCCTATATGAATACAATGTTCAAGTCCTATGTGAATACAATGTTCCAGACCTATGTGAATACAATGTACCAGATATGTTTGGATACACTGTACCAGATTAACTTTGATACAATGTACTAGATTGATGTGGATACAATGTATCAGATTGAT
>NW_018429659.1:0-251 GCF_002113885.1 Mizuhopecten yessoensis
TTATATCTTTTATTATTTTTATTATTTTAACCCCTTTTTATTTCAATTATTTACACATACAATGCGGATGCTTTTAAAAATATTCATTTTTATCTGATTTTATCTTTGCTACTCAAATGTTTGATTAAAAAAAATCAAATAAATAGATAAATCACCATGGCCCTATAAGACCACAGCTGTCGATGGGCCGTTAAACAATTCAATTAAAATTCAAATTAGTTTATTATAGTGTCACATGTAAAAGGTACAAG
>NW_018429660.1:0-251 GCF_002113885.1 Mizuhopecten yessoensis
AGTCAATTGTAACTAGGTCCATCGTAGCTAAGTTCATTGTAACTAAATCCATCGTAGTTAAGTCCATTGTAACTGGGTCCATCGTAGTTAAGTCCATTGTAATTAGGTCCATCGTAGCTAAGTTCATTGTAACTGGGTTCATCGTATAGTGAAGTTTATTGTAACTAGGTCCATCGCAGTTAAGTCCATTGTAACTAGGTCCATCGTAGTTAAGTTCCATGTAACTAGGTCCATCTTAGTTAAATCCATTG
>NW_018429661.1:0-251 GCF_002113885.1 Mizuhopecten yessoensis
ATTTATAATATGAAAAAATGAACATACTGTTTATATTGTTTTATCTACATGATACCGTCACAAAAGTATATAATATTTCCAAAAGGTGTAGCACCAACTTGCAACAGTAGCGTTTCGAATACCATTTTCCATAAAACTATGTTATATGAGAAACATCTAACTACTAGTACCGATAATAAAAAGGAAGTTAAGTAAAATACGCGTATATTCACTGTGATGAAAATAAACCAGGACATTTCTGGGTGAAAAAA
>NW_018429662.1:0-251 GCF_002113885.1 Mizuhopecten yessoensis
ATTGTAAACACTGAAAACAGTAATGGGCTAAGTCCCTTTAGCTTTGTTCAAAATCATTGACATAATAAGATTTCATTTTCATTTCATAACCGAAACATGAAATTAGGCTTCAGCACAAAATCCATGCTTAAGGACGAGTACGGTTTCATGAATACGGGCCCTGTTTTAGGCCAACCGTTTCATAATGAATTCATTTTATTTTGAGAAAACTGGAATAGTCGGCTAAAAATGATATCATTATTTTAATTTGG
>NW_018429663.1:0-251 GCF_002113885.1 Mizuhopecten yessoensis
AGCTTGTTCCAGAAATTACCAAAAACGGTCTGGTACACAGACTATATGGTTCTAAAGGTCTGTTAGCGTCAGAGGATAGGATGTCTTTCAAAGAAAGGCAAACCGAAATTCTGGATGAATATTTAAATGTAGTTGATGCTTATTTAAAAGACAGGTTACTATCTACCCTATACTCTAAGGTGTTCGAACCACGTATGTCTTGTGACCGCATTCCAAAGTTCTCGGAAAAAAACTCAATAATCGTGAATCCA
>NW_018429664.1:0-251 GCF_002113885.1 Mizuhopecten yessoensis
TAGCATAATTATAAGGATTAGGGTTATAAATATTTCATTAATATTTTTACTGTTCACTTTAAAGATGATTTGACTTTTAGACGAATTTACACGAATTCCACGGTTATCTCCAGTTCGCGATGCCTTTTTGTAATATGTGTCTTCTTTAAAACGTCAGCATTAACAATGGTTTAAATGCATAATCAGACAATCCTTTGAATTAGAATAAGATGTTCAAAGAAAAGGTTTATACATATAAACAAGCTACATTT
>NW_018429665.1:0-251 GCF_002113885.1 Mizuhopecten yessoensis
CCTATCTGTGATAATATATACATGTGTAATACCTATCTGTAGTAGCAATTACATTCGTAATACCTGTCTGCAGTAGTAATTACATGTGTAATACCTGTATGTAGTAGTAATTACATGTGTAATACCTAGCTGTAGTAGAAATTACATGCGTAATACCTATCTGTAGTAGTATATAGCATGTGTAATACCTGTATGTATTAGTAATAACATGTGTAATACCTAGCTGTAGTAGAAATTACATGTGTAATACC
>NW_018429666.1:0-251 GCF_002113885.1 Mizuhopecten yessoensis
TTTATGTTTTGGAAATTGTTCATGAAATGTTAAAGAAACAAGCTCATTTTTTCTTTTGAAAGAAACATAAATACACATCTACAGTAACTTTGAAAATATAATTTATTTGGGCAAGGTTTACATGACATACTAATAGAATTCCTGTAATTATCAAACTTTGTGTAGCGGATTTGGACTAGGCCGTTCATCGGCGACCAGGAAGCTCAATTGATAGAGCGTCCGTCTAAAGTTCGGAGGGACCCGGTTTCGAC
>NW_018429667.1:0-251 GCF_002113885.1 Mizuhopecten yessoensis
CGCATTCCGAACTAAGCGTCAGATAAATTACTTTTCAAATATATTGATGGAGAAAAATGGATATATGGGACCGTAAAGGAAATAATTGACCCGAAGACGTACATCATCAGTAGTCAAAATGGTGGTGCATTTCGCGGGAAACCTCGTACATATGAGACCGACATCCGTTGTGCTTTGCCTCCAATTATTATATCTTTCTCCAGTCGTTAATATTTGTCAATTGAAGGGCTGCTTCTCCTCATTTTCCATTT
>NW_018429668.1:0-251 GCF_002113885.1 Mizuhopecten yessoensis
ACTCCAGTGAATATGTTTTAAATTATTTATGCACTGGAATGCTTCAGCTGCAAATCAGATTCAAACAAAATCCGATAATCTTTGTTATGATAAAGTGAACCTTATTTTTTTAAATTAAACCATATGTATTTTGTTCACATAGATTCAGTGAGGCGGCAGGCCGGTAGACATTTACGGTGGCCCGTTAGAGCTATACTGTGAAAATGATGTATTAATGACTGCCACTAATTTTCTCGAAACGAGGCCGCAAA
>NW_018429669.1:0-251 GCF_002113885.1 Mizuhopecten yessoensis
AACGACTGTTTATACACAAATATATATCACATTATGGACTCACGGAACAAAATATCACACAACATGAAAACACACGTTACAAAATATATCACAGCGTAAAAACACACGTGACAAAATATACTACAGCGTAAAAACACACTTGACAAAATATATCACAGCGTTAAAACACACGTGACAAAATATCTCACAGCGTAAAAACACACGTTACAAAGTATATCACAACGTAAAAACACAGGTGACAAAATATGTCA
>NW_018429670.1:0-251 GCF_002113885.1 Mizuhopecten yessoensis
TGATTTAAAGATGCTAATATACTAATAAAACATTCTATGAACTTTATTTACTGCCACTCATATCCTCGGGTTACCGGTTTCCTAGTCTCTTTCAACCAGATTGTGTTGCCTGCGCAAGTTACGCCGAACAGAGACAGATCTTGAATTACAAGTGATCAGGCGCCTGGTTGAATGAGACTACCGGTTTCCGCCCACTTTAGAAGCAACCGCGATTTCGTACTCATATCGGCAGAAAAATGTTGAAATTACGG
>NW_018429671.1:0-251 GCF_002113885.1 Mizuhopecten yessoensis
AAAAGATCGTATCCTTCTATCGATAATTCCAGGATTGTTGGGGCGTATCTACTGTTCTTCGGCAATACCTCATTATACCGATTATGACCATTATATTGTCAGTATTAATTCTCTTCCAATTTATTTGCTAATGTATCCGAGTTTGTGAAAAAGCAGCCCAAATTATTCGTGTGTTAACCTGAAATTGGTCTGGAATTGACATTTCCATCAGCTATTCCTGTTGTGTTTGTTACTTGTCTTTCTGTTTTGCC
>NW_018429672.1:0-251 GCF_002113885.1 Mizuhopecten yessoensis
ATCTTGTTCGTACTGTTTGGATATTTCTAAATATTTTCTTCATATTGGTAAATATGGAGATATTGGAATCCAATACAAACGAGGTAGGTCCATATTCTTATCAATGTGGGTATTCAGAAAGATTGTAATATAGAGGCGTGATTTGCTAGTTTTTCGTTTTTCGAAAAAATGGCAAATGTACAGATAGGTTTTCTTTGTTTTTCTAGTATGACCTGTTCTTTCTGCAAGCAGTGTTTGTGATTGCAGACAAA
>NW_018429673.1:0-251 GCF_002113885.1 Mizuhopecten yessoensis
CACGAGCCCGGCGTCCTACCACTAGACTACCATGCCTCCATCATGGAGAAAAAATGCCTTCGTGTTGTCTTAAAAAGACAGCTGAATGTGAATTGGTCCCTTGATTCAAGCACTTTCCAACATCTGTTATTTTATCTGGATGAGTTAGTGTATGATAGATGTATGGGCCCCATCCCCCATCCCATGCTTTTATGATGTAATATCTATATGTAAGCCGGGGTGGTTATCTCAAGACTTCAACACGTGAGTTC
>NW_018429674.1:0-251 GCF_002113885.1 Mizuhopecten yessoensis
TACACTGTCAATATGTTGTTTCCTGTTTACGATTTTATCTCTTGGATAACTTTCATTTCTTTCTATAATATGTCTCTTATAAACAACATCCTGTTATGCTGAACCGCCCCCTGTCGTTAAGGCTAGTCGATGCATTGCAATGTTTCTCATTATAAAATGCAAACGTGGAAACCATCACCAAATAATTATGATAATCTCTTTTTAAGTAACTCAGCTCAACTAATTGTAATTAAGTTATTAAGGAGGTTTTA
>NW_018429675.1:0-251 GCF_002113885.1 Mizuhopecten yessoensis
ATGAAAATTGACTGAAAATAACGTGGTATCATCTGCCTCCTGTTTTCATGTAAGTTTTGAAGATTGATGGATTTTTTAGTGATAATTGATTGTTCAATGTGTTGCTTAGGTGTCTTTGGAACATAACTCATGATTCTTTGGGATTATCATACTGTATTACAGTAACGTATTTCAATTATTAGGCTAGACCTATCAACTTGTTCTTGAAAACGCTAGCAGGATGGGCGCCATTAGGCCAACATGACTGGCAT
>NW_018429676.1:0-251 GCF_002113885.1 Mizuhopecten yessoensis
TCTAGTACAGTTGTAAACTGTCTGTACTTTTGTAATTTGCAAATGAAGCCTGGATGGTAATTGCTAATGACGTCAATGACCCTGACTGACCCCAAAACGTCATGGAATGACGTCACAAACAATATATTGACCCGAAAGGTCACTTTAATCCTACCCGCAAGTCTGAGCGTAAAAGCGATTCAGACTCGTGGGTTGGATATAATTTTCCAGCAATGCATTGTAGTCCTAGATAAGTAAGCTTCAGTGACGGG
>NW_018429677.1:0-251 GCF_002113885.1 Mizuhopecten yessoensis
AAGCAAAGTTGATCAGATTTAAACAAGGAGTCAACTGACCCAAGGTCATTGGGTCATATTCCAAGGTCACTGGGTCAAGGGCAAGGACCAATTTTGAAGCTTTTTACTAATAATTATTTTATGACATTATGAAGAAAAGTTGGTCAGAATTAAACAAAACAAAAAGCACTGAAGTAAACAGTCAATTTCAAAGGTCATTAGGTTCAAAGGTCAAGTTCAAAATTTTGCATCTTTTCACTGATGAACATTTT
>NW_018429678.1:0-251 GCF_002113885.1 Mizuhopecten yessoensis
CTAGGATTCTTCTCGCTATCCCGAGAGCTGTTTCTGCCATAGCCCGGGTGAACGATGATGAGGGAATCCTACCAGCGGCATGTACATCAGGATACCGCATATGTGTGTGGTTTCCAAGGAGGGATTGCATTTCACCAGTGGTACTCATAAGGGAATCATCTCCTAAAGATGCCGCTATTCCATAAATGTCATGGCCTCTGTTGACGCTGTTGGCATCCCTCCGATACATCATCGACTTCAGAGATTTCTCC
>NW_018429679.1:0-251 GCF_002113885.1 Mizuhopecten yessoensis
GACTGCCTCAAAAATTAAAAAACATTACATTGTTCCTGTTGTAACCTCTCTACTTCTCTACATATTTATTAAGTTAGTTTAACCTCCTAATATCCAAAGAGTATGAACACTGTCCTACAGGACATGGTCAATCACTGTTAACCAGCTGACCAGTAGGTTAGAATATTGATCTACAGAACATACTTGCCAACTTTTAGAAATGTCCATGCATGTTCAAAACTAGAAATTTGTTTTTGTGAACAAAAACATAT
>NW_018429680.1:0-251 GCF_002113885.1 Mizuhopecten yessoensis
CCTTACAATCCACAGCCCCCTCCTTACAATCCACAGCCCCCTCCTAACAAACCATAATTCCCCTCCTCACAATCCATAGTCCCCCACATTACAATCCATAGTCCCTCAACCTACAATCAATATCACCCCACATAACAATCCATAGTTCCCCTTCTTACAAGCCATAGTCCCCTCCTTACAAACCAAACATTCCTTACAATCCATAGTCCCTCACCATACAATCCATAGTCCCACACCTTATAATCCATAGT
>NW_018429681.1:0-251 GCF_002113885.1 Mizuhopecten yessoensis
AACATCTATAATAAGGAGCTCACCAGTAGCGTGAAAACGTTACTTGCTAATGGAATGAACTATGCCATCGTTCCAGATCAATCCCAGGTGATGATTTTGTTAGGCATGTAAGAAACTAAGCTATGCTTAGGCTGGTCCATTGGTTACAATGTTTCCAGATTATTAGCAGACATTCTTATACCGCTTGTGGGGAAATCGGAACACCGTGTAAAGAATTCGAAACATCTAGCGGAAGCTATGTCTACCATCAT
>NW_018429682.1:0-251 GCF_002113885.1 Mizuhopecten yessoensis
AGATGTACGAGAGTGTGCTGGACTGCCCAAAAGCATACAGCTCTGTATAGGGGCTGTTGTTATGCTGTGTCGTAACATTAACACCAGCGATGGTTTAGTTAATGGTGCAAGGGGGGAAATTACAGGGTTCACATGGCACAATGGTTCTCCCCCTGCACATCCAAGTGAAGAATGCCTACCAAAAGAAATATTAGTAAATTTCTTTGATTCCAAAGTTGGCAAGTTTGGTCAAACTCAATCGGATGCAAGGT
>NW_018429683.1:0-251 GCF_002113885.1 Mizuhopecten yessoensis
AGGCCTAGCCTGATGTCCAATCCAATTGACATATATAAAGTAAATAAAATCTGATGAAATGTACATACTTTAAGTCACTTGTTTATCTTTAAAAAAATAATAGTCAAACAGTAATCACAGAAAACTTAAGGGTAGGTTAAGCCTACCCTCTAAATTAAACAAAATAGCTAGAAATGATGTTTGAATTAATTTGAATATATTATTTTTTTATTTAATTAATAAATAAATAAAATTTAATAAACAAATTCTGA
>NW_018429684.1:0-251 GCF_002113885.1 Mizuhopecten yessoensis
TTGTCAGCTGCATAACACACACTTTGTTTAAACCCTTCTTATCACAAAAACACCAAACCGCATTTATCGCTTCTAGAGAGGATGCAGTTATTAGAAGATTTCCCTTTTTAAAGGAGATACTTCCATGTAACCTAATAGTTAAACCACACACGGTGATGTTATGGTAGCAGTGTACAGCAGCGTACGGTGGCCATGGGTGATATTTCTGTACAATGAATAACCCATGTAATATTACATGTATCAAAAAAAAA
>NW_018429685.1:0-251 GCF_002113885.1 Mizuhopecten yessoensis
ACACCCACTCACAACCAAACGCACACCCTCCCTCACACACACACGCAGCATCCCCGTACGTGCTTGAACGTATGTAATTATTTATCAGTTTCAGTTTTATAAATAAATAAATTATTAAGTGAGGTATTTATATCCTCTACTTCACTTCGTGTACCTTGCAATTGAAACACTCACTCACTCACATACTCACAAAAGCACGCACGTAACCCCCACCCCCACCCCACTCAAATATACACACACACGCACACATA
>NW_018429686.1:0-251 GCF_002113885.1 Mizuhopecten yessoensis
TTTATCATTTGTATCTGGATATCCTTGTTTACCTTTTGTATCTTGATACCCTTATATATCTTTTGTATCTGGATATCCTTGTTTATCATTTGTGTCTGGACATCCTCGATTATCTTTTGTGTCTGTACGTTATCATTTATGTTTTGTGTCTGGATATCCACATTTACCATTTTCGATATTGAAATATATATTTTGTGTGTAAAATCTAGTTTCAAATTGCATTGTTATGTTGACCTTAGTTTTTAATCCCA
>NW_018429687.1:0-251 GCF_002113885.1 Mizuhopecten yessoensis
AAGGGGCCCAAAACAGCTCGATAGGCATGCACCCATGAAACAAGGGGCCCAAAACAGCTTGATAGGCACGCGTCCTTTGATGGATTAGCCATGGAAGACAATACACATTTAACAATAAGTGTGACGGTTACTGTACTCGATATCATTACGGACAGAACAAATATATGGAGATTATAAAACAAGCGTTAATAACAGGTGTCCTCGCAAGTTAATAATAAAGTATACCCCACTGGTATATATAACCATCAAGC
>NW_018429688.1:0-251 GCF_002113885.1 Mizuhopecten yessoensis
GGTTAATTAACACCATTAGGACAGTAGGTTTAATTACAAAGGTATCTCAGTGACAGTGTATTTATGTATGATTTTGAGTATCATTTATTTGGTTATTATGCAGCCTGTTAGGGTTATCCGACTATTCTGATATGTTGTAAGCTGGATAAGATTATCTACATATTAAAATATGTGAAATTTACACATAGTCAGGATATCAAAGGAGCTCCTTAGTCAGATAGGGAAAGATTAGTGATACTTGTAATACTTGA
>NW_018429689.1:0-251 GCF_002113885.1 Mizuhopecten yessoensis
CCACTGATACATCTGTCCCACTACCAGGTCACTAATGATACAGTGATCCCACTATCAGGTCACTATTTATACAGTGATTCAACTACCGTGTCACTATTGATACCGTTGTTCCACTACCAAGTCTCTACTGATATTGTTGTCCCATTACCAGGTCACTTATGATACAGTTGTCACACTACCAGGTCACCACTGATAGAGTTTTCCCGCTACCAGGTCACTACTGATATTGTTGTCCCACTGCCAGGTCACTA
>NW_018429690.1:0-251 GCF_002113885.1 Mizuhopecten yessoensis
TGTGATTTTATTTTTTATTATACTTCTTTATTTCTTTATTCATTTAATGAACTATATATTTTCATTATCACAAACCTTAGTTCCGTGCTCGGAATATCCATAATTGTGTCACCAGAAATATTACAGATTGCAAAGTATTTCAATTTTGAATGTTCCCAGCATTTTTAGTTATCCTACTTGACTTTGTACTATTCTGTCTTAATTTGTTATGTATCGGATAGGATTTTAAATTTCGGAAAACGTGTACCTAA
>NW_018429691.1:0-251 GCF_002113885.1 Mizuhopecten yessoensis
CCACTTTATACTCATAGTGTATTCACTATATACTCCCTGTGTAGTCACTTTATACTCCCAGTGTATACCCTTTCCGACCTGAACTAAATACATTCGTCCTTTGACCACATACGGTAATATCATGGTCCAGGTAAAGCTTATAATCCAATCGAAATGGGAATTTAAACACCCTTTGTTTGCTCCGTATTTAACTTAGCTATTATTATTTTACAACAAGACAAAAATAATAGCAATATGCGTCGAAGAAAAAA
>NW_018429692.1:0-251 GCF_002113885.1 Mizuhopecten yessoensis
ACTGTTAACTCGACCCACACTGTATTGTCAATTCAACCCACATTCCATTGTTTACTCAATCCACACTGTACTGTCAATTCAACCCACATTGTACTGTTAACTCGACCCCGACTGTATTGTTAACTCGACCCCCACTGTATTGTCAAATCAACCCACATTGTACTGTTAATTCGACCCATACTGTATTGTCAATTCAACCCATACTCTATTGTTAACTCGACCCCCACTGTATTGTCAATTCAACCCACATT
>NW_018429693.1:0-251 GCF_002113885.1 Mizuhopecten yessoensis
GCATTTTATTACGTAGGTTAGAGCATAGCACAATACAGCTTTACGTTATCATGTGAATAAGGCGCTAAACCTGATGCAAACATATTTCGTTAAATATGACATTTATAAAATTGAAAGCAAAAAAAAATAAAAAAAAAAATACCCGGCTTTACATGTGTATAGTTTAGGCATTATACATATAGAAGTACCTATAATCTACCTTTACAACATTCCTTTTACGTATTAGAAACAAATTGCATCGAGTAGTTACT
>NW_018429694.1:0-251 GCF_002113885.1 Mizuhopecten yessoensis
AACTGCAACAAATGTTAACCAATTTTCTTCAAACTTGGTAACAGGTTTAAATATCCTAAGGCTCGACCAAGTTCGATGACCACTTTCAGCGGACTTTATTTTGCGGAGTTATGGCCCCTTGAATAACGAAAAACATCATTATCTGCCTTCTCCGTGCAATAACGGCAACAAATGTTAACCGATTTTCTTCAAACTTTGTAACAGGGTTAAATGTTGTATGGGCTCGGCCAAGTTCGATGACCATTTTCAGC
>NW_018429695.1:0-251 GCF_002113885.1 Mizuhopecten yessoensis
GTAATACATGAAAGCAAGTTTATCAATTTCAAAATTAATAATACAGACATCCTACAAATTGTCAACACCTGAAAAATGGTCTCCTAAGAGCAAGGAACTGGGTCCGGAGTCCTGAGTTGTTGAAATGAACTAGGCTACGGTCATAGTCTTGTTGGAATTTTACTCGCAGCTTGATGTAGTTGAGTCTGGTCATCATGAGTCGGTTAATCTTGTTGCGTTGTTTATCAAAAGATGTCGCTGTCAGGCCTGGG
>NW_018429696.1:0-251 GCF_002113885.1 Mizuhopecten yessoensis
AGCACTGTTACACTTTCTTCGGAAAAGCTGAACAACACCTCAATAGTATTAGTTGATATGATTTGATAATGTTATGATTTCTGATTTTGAAATGCCATCTTTTGTTGATCTTACATTTGTTTCCCTCATATTATCTTGATATTTTATCGAGAAGTATTTGATAAATTTTGGTATACTTTTTAAAACCTCACTATTTACGAATGATGATAACAATAATAAAAAACAAACATTATTTCCATTTCGGAGATGTA
>NW_018429697.1:0-251 GCF_002113885.1 Mizuhopecten yessoensis
CAGTATTCATCAATAAAACCAATAGTTTGTAGTATAGATACACGACTCACATTGCCTTGCACTATGCATATGTGAATTAAGTCAGAGATCAATTGTCGAGAAATCATATGATTATATATACTTACTATAACAGATACATAGTAAGCCTGTCCGTCGGTTAAGTTTAAATGAGCGTCAGGATGGGTCTCTGCACATTCGGTAAGACTTTCCACCGAAGTAAACGTCATGACGTCATCATCTCCTGGCTCTGA
>NW_018429698.1:0-251 GCF_002113885.1 Mizuhopecten yessoensis
TACTAGTGTATATGTAGATACAGAGACATGAATTTTAGTTACACTGGTAACCTTATTATTGTATCTGTAGAATCAAGATACAGATACTTTGATTTTAGTTGCACTGGTAACCTTACTAGTGTATCTTTGGATACAGAGACATCAATTTTAGTTACACTGGTAACCTGACTAGTGTATCTGTGGATACAAGATACAGATACTTTGATTTAGTTACACTGGTAACCTTACTAGTGTTTCTGTAGATACAGAGA
>NW_018429699.1:0-251 GCF_002113885.1 Mizuhopecten yessoensis
TATCTAATATAGCATAAATATGTTATAATTAGAGCTTCAATTGAGTTTACTAAGAAGCTAGTGGATTCTGACGGTCAGATTGTCACTGATGTTTACAAACTAATTTCTCAGATGGAACTCACAGTATTTACAACAGTGACTGATAACTACATGTACCATAACTTTGACATCTGTTTAAACAAATGTTTAGCAGCTTGCAAGTTAGTTATTCCTTTTTACGTTATTATTCATACCAGTACCTTATAAAAAAA
>NW_018429700.1:0-251 GCF_002113885.1 Mizuhopecten yessoensis
TGGGAGGTTACGTCTACGGAAAAAGAGGTTGAGTGTGGAACGTCAATATAGGGTTTTATTTGGAGATTTCTTCCACGGAAAAGGTGGTTGAGCGTGGAACGTCATTATAGCGACTAAACGGGGAGGTTATGTCAACGGAAAGGGAGGTTGAGTGTGGAACGTCAGTATAGGGTCTTTACTCGGAGGTAACGTCCACGGAAAAAGATGTTGAGTGTGGAACGTCATTATAGGGTCTTTACGGGGAGGTTATG
>NW_018429701.1:0-251 GCF_002113885.1 Mizuhopecten yessoensis
AAGTCTTAATATAGCATTAATGATCCATTTCAATTTTAGCATCTTCTAAACACGAAACATGTAGTCTAGTATTTTGAAGAATAGAAATGAACCTATATTTTAATTAGTGAGATTTTTTTCAAACATTCAAACACTCAAGGGTACTGTGTGTGACGGTAAAATTTGGCCAAGCAGGGTGCATATCAAAAAGTATTGTATTGTATTGTTCAATAGCTTGAAGCCTTGCTACTCATAGGCATATTTTTACAAAA
>NW_018429702.1:0-251 GCF_002113885.1 Mizuhopecten yessoensis
CTACTACAGTAGGACCCCATTTCTTCCATCGGATTAAGAGTTACATATGCGCAATAATCTAAGATTTCAACATAAACATATAAAGGTGTCGCAATAACGTGTTCGTTATGTCGATATATTATCACATTTCCAAAGATAACTTTAACTTGATATATATCACGTAGGTAGGTAACTCGGTGTTTAATCCTGTTATGCTATGATTGATATCGACTTGCCACTTGTTGATGTTTTATATAAATAATATTAGTAAA
>NW_018429703.1:0-251 GCF_002113885.1 Mizuhopecten yessoensis
AAATGGGAAGTTGCAAAAGTCATGCCAATATTTAAATCAGGTAACATCCATGCTGTTTCAAATTACAGACATATATCATTACTAAGCTTTGTAGGGAACATTTTTGAACGAGTATAGTATATAAGCATACTCATAATTACCTTAAGGAAAAAGAATTATTTTATATATATCAATCAGAATTTTTGCCAAACCATTCATGTTCTCATCAACTTATCGAAATGTATCACTCTCTTCTTCTGTCCTTAGAAAAA
>NW_018429704.1:0-251 GCF_002113885.1 Mizuhopecten yessoensis
TGTTGACGCTATATAAAGTGATGACGTTTGATGAAACGATCCTTTTGTTATGTGTTGACGCTATATAAAGTGAAGACGTTTGATGAAACGATCCTTTGGTTATGTGTTGACGCTGTATAAAGTGATGACGTTTGATTACGCGATGCTATGGTTATGTGTTTACGCTATACAAAGTGATGACGTTTGATGACGCGATCCTTTTGTTTTATGTTGACGCTGTACAAAGTGATGACGTTGGATGACACAATCGT
>NW_018429705.1:0-251 GCF_002113885.1 Mizuhopecten yessoensis
CCCCGCCCCCACACACACACCTATTTGGCCCCGCACCTCTGTCTCTGGAGTGGAGGGGGCACATCCGCCGTTTATAAAAAAAATGAGAACTCTTCGGCCCTGGATGCTCAAGACCAGGGACGTATATACTGTCCATGTCAAGACTAAATTTGGTAAAAATTCACTGAGCAGCTAAGGACAAATAGCGTTTTATAGAAAGTAGGCCTAGTTGACGGACGACGCGCCACGACACAAGCCGATCTGGCCCGTAG
>NW_018429706.1:0-251 GCF_002113885.1 Mizuhopecten yessoensis
TGTGATAAGCAGTAATAGGCATTAAGGAACTTCCTTGCTTGTGATTAACTGTAATATGTATACAAGCACTTTATTGCTTGTGATAAACTGTAATAGGCATACCAGCACCAGCACTTCCTTACTTGTGCTAAACTGTAATATGCATACAAGAGCTTCCTTGTGTGTGGTAAGCTGTAATAGGCATACCAGCACTTCCTTACTTGTGCTAAACTGTAATATGCATACAAGAACTTCCTTGCTTGTGATAAACT
>NW_018429707.1:0-251 GCF_002113885.1 Mizuhopecten yessoensis
AAATAGTATATATCTATAACTTGTAAACTGTATATTTTGAATATTTTTATATACATTGTGTCATATTTATACACATGAGTTTAAGCAAATTGCGAAAGTTTTTAGATAAACCTGTCGAAGCACCAGAGAACTTGAAAAGCAAACCTATACTTGTTACTAGTAGCAAGGGATTTTCTCTGTGCAGGAATTTAGACCTAATAACAAAATTTGGTTTTGATATTGATGTGAATTGCTGGGCTGGAGCAAATTTT
>NW_018429708.1:0-251 GCF_002113885.1 Mizuhopecten yessoensis
TAACAGCCAAAGTTATTCAAGGACGCGTCTCCTCGTGTGTTGTCTCCAACAGAAACAATAATTGGAAGAATATGGCATAATTGTCTTCCCCTAAATCAGTTCATGACATGCAGGACAGATGTTTGCCCCAAATGTGAACCTTTCAAGAACCACATACATAAAGTAAACAAATCTCAATTGGGTACTGTGGATACAGCAACAAAATGGCTAAATATTGAGTACAACACTGTTATCTTAATTAATAATTCTGC
>NW_018429709.1:0-251 GCF_002113885.1 Mizuhopecten yessoensis
CAACTTCTCATGCAAGTACTTGGGTCATTAGTTTGTTTATTTTATTTGTACTGTACTCTAATAATAACTGTAGTACTGTTGATATGATGTTTGTTCTATACAGCTATATATATCATAAAGATTAAGTAATGGGTATAATGATAATGGTTTAAATAAGTGTGCATGTGACAACAATATCAAATAAAACAGATTAATAGATCAACACACACATTCATTCAATTATGTACAGTATGCATGAAATGAAAGTATCG
>NW_018429710.1:0-251 GCF_002113885.1 Mizuhopecten yessoensis
CTAAAAAAAGAAAATAGATGTACTGAACAAATATAGATCGCTGATAGTATACCAGTATATATTCATATGTACCGTTATACTATAATTAAACGCAAACTAAATATCAAATATCGTCTCTGCCACACTATACTGTGAAACAAATAAACCCAGTAGTTCATATGTGCTGAGTTGGATTAATAAAGAAACAAGAGATCCCAACTAAAACAAAAATCAGTAAAATGCAGTAAAATATGCATATAAATTCCAATTTC
>NW_018429711.1:0-251 GCF_002113885.1 Mizuhopecten yessoensis
TACAAACCGGAAAATTGGTCACAAAGCGTGGTCATGCATAAAAGAATACCACAGTTAAAATCACAACCTAGGCCACAGCTTCCCGGGTTCATGTTTTTACAGGAGCTACTATATATGACTTTGAAAGGCGATCGAGAGTCTGAAGTCTTAAGAACAATATGCTAATTGCCGTTGATTACATCGAGTTGAGGAGATGTCAGGTGTCACATTTGGCTTTAATTAATCGTTTTGTTTGTGTTTTCATTTACAGA
>NW_018429712.1:0-251 GCF_002113885.1 Mizuhopecten yessoensis
GCAGACAATACACAATGTAAAATACCCCTCGTCACTTTTGTTACCCCTGGAATATAAACGTTGATTGTCATTCGCAGGTATACATGCACACATTGTAAAGGATTACTTCATTGGAAATACGCCCTCTTCTCCAACACAACACCTTTTAAGCAAACATACTAAAAGTAACTGAATAGATAATGTTATTAATTCACCAAAATATAGCGGGAGTTAAACCCTCAAAAATATAAACATGGCGTTCAGCATCACAA
>NW_018429713.1:0-251 GCF_002113885.1 Mizuhopecten yessoensis
TATTTCCAGTGCGTGTAATCACGGACTTATGCAAGTCCCTTGTGTCTCTCTCCTTCTCCCGATATTGTAACGAAGGTTAAAGACCTATTTAATTATTCAGTTTCTGGTTAATGTGAATAATATGTTTATACGGATTTATTTTTTGATGTTCAATTATACTAATCGGGCACATTATCTAGAGACTGTTCTGGGAAGCTATCTACAAGCTCGTTAGGCACAGCTGCTGACGGCTACTTTAGTATAAGTCAACA
>NW_018429714.1:0-251 GCF_002113885.1 Mizuhopecten yessoensis
TTTTTGGCATTGATGTTTGGATCATTATGGATATTATCGCCCCATTAAAGCAACAAGCTCCGTTTAGATTATATTGAATGAAACACATCATCAGACAGAATATAAAAGATAATGTATTTATACATTGGTATAATATTAACTGCAAGATGCAAGGTCGAGGTAATTTACAAGATGCCACCCTATCAAATCCACATAACTATAGGGACTGATATGGAACAAGTTTATAGCCATTTTTTAAAAGGTTTAAAACA
>NW_018429715.1:0-251 GCF_002113885.1 Mizuhopecten yessoensis
CCAATCTCAACTTAACAAAAAAAAAATCATAGGAAACACTAATTTTTCCAACTCAAACTTGTATGAAATCAAAAGTTGAAAATGAAATGTTTCATTAAAAGTCTTAAATAGCACATAGTGCCAAATGCAATATTACACAGACATGTGCTTATTAATAGTTTGTTCAAAAAATATGTGAAAGTAGGACTCCATAAATAATTTAAAAAACTATCACACGTAAAATTATCCCAGGAATTGTGAGCTGTATGATA
>NW_018429716.1:0-251 GCF_002113885.1 Mizuhopecten yessoensis
TGTATCACAGGGCAACAGTAATTACTGAGGCAATTGGAGGGGTTCTAAGGTGGTTAGGCACAATTTCCAGTTTTATCTTATCACCAATCAACTGAAACTATGTCAGATGATGTACAGTAGGAGGATGCTGGCCAAGCCCTATATGATGAGCATAATTCACATACATCTAATTAGCATACTACAATCTGATTGGTCAGTGCCATACTTGCCAACTCTCCCTATTTAGGAGGAGGACTCTCGATTTTGGACCC
>NW_018429717.1:0-251 GCF_002113885.1 Mizuhopecten yessoensis
AAGATCCCTTAAGTTATTCCTGAGAAATAGTACTAACAAACCTTCGATGTCTAAAATCGAAGATGGCTGTCAGTAGGCCATTTTATTTAACTGATCAGTTTCAAAAGTAAACACGAACAATAAAGGATAGTGGGAAACCTGCAGATAGAATTTGAGAATAAGAACCCTCCAGTACTTCCTGGGAAATAGAACTAACAAACCTTAATTGTCAAAATCAAAGATTTGTTTATTCGATCAGTCTCATAAGAAAA
>NW_018429718.1:0-251 GCF_002113885.1 Mizuhopecten yessoensis
CACAAGCGTCATGGGACGGATTGCCTTAGTTTCGGGTCCCTATGTCGTTTCTAAGTACGGTGCAGAGGGCTTTTGTGATTGCCTAAGGTAATTAATTACATTACTTGCTTCTACTTTCGTTAATTTTAAACAATTTAAATCTGATATTCGTTATATATTACACTGCGTGTAAACATTTAAAAGGAAGGTAAAACGGCGGTAAGAATGATCCTTTTTAATACTGTAATACGGCGGTAAGGATGACCCTTTAT
>NW_018429719.1:0-251 GCF_002113885.1 Mizuhopecten yessoensis
GTTTAATTGTCATCGGTCAAGGTTTAATTGTCATCAGTCAAGGTTAAATAGTCATCAGTCAAGATTAAATGGTCATCAGTCAAAGTTTAATGGGCATCAGTCAAGGTTTGGTTGTCATCAGTCAAAGTTTAAAAGGCATCAGTCAAGGCTTAATGGTCATCAGTCGAGGTTTAAAAAGTCATCAGTCATGGTTTAATGGTCATCAATCAAGGTTTAATGGTCCTCAGTCAGTGTTAAATAGTCATCTGTTA
>NW_018429720.1:0-251 GCF_002113885.1 Mizuhopecten yessoensis
ATATCACCATCCGATCTGTGAGAGAATTGAGCAATAATGTGGGGATTTCTAATAAACTACATCACTATGCAATCTGCGAGAAAGTGTAATAACATTGTGGGGATTTACTATAAACCAAATCACTATCCTTTCTGAGGGAGAATTGAGCAATAATGTTGGGATTTCCAATAAACTATAAAGCTATCCAATTTGTGAGAAAGTGTCAAAACATTGTGGGGGCTCCCTATAAATCATATCACCATCCGATCTGT
>NW_018429721.1:0-251 GCF_002113885.1 Mizuhopecten yessoensis
CTAAGCCCATTGGTTGCCTATATTTATCCATTCTTTTTTTGACGTCATTTCGCACTCAGGGAATCCCCCACTACTCAGTCGGCAGCACAGATTATCATTAGAAGGCCAAATCAGTCCTTGCAGTGAAAATCCCGTCAAATTGTTAGCCAACACTTTCTAGTTTATTTCATAATTGTTGTAAAAGAAATGTAGTTTATATTTCACGTAGGCATGCGGAAGTCACGTGTATATGACGTCTGCTACACCGGTGC
>NW_018429722.1:0-251 GCF_002113885.1 Mizuhopecten yessoensis
TGTTATCACTGTCATTTTGCTGGATTTCTGTATTATCACTTGATATGACGGGGTCTAACTGAGTCTCTCCTGTGAATGGGTTATCACTAGAATTGGGGGTATCTAACTGAGTCTCTACCTCAAAAACATTGGCGTTAGAGTCTGATGAGTCAATTTGAGTCTCTGTCTCAAACACATTAGCTCTAGACCCTGACTGGTCCACTTGAGTCTCTTTGTCAAAGATATCTGAGGATATAGAATCCATTGCTGAT
>NW_018429723.1:0-251 GCF_002113885.1 Mizuhopecten yessoensis
GTGTGTTTTAAGAGGCCGCGATATGTTCGTGTTTTTCACATTGTGTGTGTGCGTTTTTGGGTGCTGCGATGAGGCTGTGAGTGAAAATAAACTTGCAATTGCAAGTCTTAATTAACTAGCTCATATGCACCAACACCGAAGAAACCAAATGGATCCACAGCAGTTATGTCCCTTAATTACTCTTCTATGACATTTGTGTTTGTTTCTCTCGTAGATAAACATTTTTGGACAGAATGACCTCACTGCGTCGA
>NW_018429724.1:0-251 GCF_002113885.1 Mizuhopecten yessoensis
AAATGTAGTTTTTGTATAAATATCTAGTCACTACAACTATACATAGTAAACAAGCTGAAATTAAACAAATGTGTGTGATAGATAAGTAACAGAAGAACGAGCAATTGCCGTTTGAACAAATAAATAGATACATAACATAAATACACTTTATCCGAATCAATAAACGAATGGTGAACGATCAGAATAGGAAAATTCTTCACAAAACTTGAAGCTAATTGTGCTATTAAACGTTGATTATAAAATTGCAGCGT
>NW_018429725.1:0-251 GCF_002113885.1 Mizuhopecten yessoensis
GAACGAAGAAGGTTGGAATCGTCGGCAAATACGGAACACGTTATGGTGCGAGTATCAGGAAGCAGATTAAGAAGATGGAGGTCAGCCAGCACAGCAAGTACTTCTGTGAGTTCTGTGGCAAGTACGGAGTGAAGCGAAAGGCTGTTGGTATCTGGGGTTGCAAGGATTGTGGCAAGGTCAAGGCAGGTGGTGCTTACACAATGAACACCGCCAGTGCGGTCACTGTTAGAAGCACGATCAGAAGGTTGAGG
>NW_018429726.1:0-251 GCF_002113885.1 Mizuhopecten yessoensis
GCAACTCCCAAGGTTGAATAAGTATATTTTATTGATACACATTACTCCCACGTTTCACAGACGTATCTATCGTTTAAGCTGGAGATTATCAGCTTTTCACCCCTAGGGGGAGATAGCCACGTGCAGAATTGCGCGATCTAACTCATAACAATAGTATGACGTCACGTCAACATTGCATTGACGCCACATTAACAGTAGTAGACCATGGACTTGGTTTAAACTTTGTTTTATTCAAATTTTGTTTGACAATA
>NW_018429727.1:0-251 GCF_002113885.1 Mizuhopecten yessoensis
CACATAAACATCATTGTGTACACACGTAAACATCATTTTGAACACTCATTAACATCGTTGCATACACACATAAACATCATTGTGTACACACGTAAACATCATTGTGTACACACTTAATCATCATTGTGTACACATGTAAACATCATTTTGAACACTCGTTTACATCGTTGCGTACACACGTAAACATAATTTTGAACACTCGTTAACATCGCTGCGTACACCTGTTAACATCATTGTGTACCAGCGTAAAC
>NW_018429728.1:0-251 GCF_002113885.1 Mizuhopecten yessoensis
TAAGTACTATTTGCAAAGCAAACACTTTTGTTCACTGTATACTGTAATTCTTATTTTCAATCCGAAATTGGTTTGTTGAAAGTGTGATCGTTAAGAGAGTGACCACATTTTCACTTACGCATTGTAAATAAAAACAACTAAAATATGTTGATGTGTTGTATTTATATTGTCATCATAGGTAATCAATATCCCTTTAATATTGAAATCGGGGCAAAATCAATATTAACGAAGCCATAACAACCGGATGTACA
>NW_018429729.1:0-251 GCF_002113885.1 Mizuhopecten yessoensis
AAGTATTACTCGTAAGTAAACAACAATCATCTAGATCACGTAACTCCGACAACGTCGACTCTCAGGGTCGCCATCGGGTCTTCGATAAAGGACGGGATCATAACGTCAACTCTCAGGGTCGCCATCGGGTCTTCAATGAAGGATAGGAACTTTGTAGCAATTTCAACAGAGGTCGTTTCGGGGGCATTTTCTTAGAAACCCTTGCAATTTCATGCATTTGTGTCTGTCCTGTAAGGGGAACCATCCTCAAT
>NW_018429730.1:0-251 GCF_002113885.1 Mizuhopecten yessoensis
GTCATACATGACCTACCTTGGTCAGTAGATCTTTCGACAATGACTGGTCAGTCATGCATGACCAACATGTACCTTGGTCAGTAGATCTTTTTCGACAATGACTGGTCAGTCATACATGACCTACCTTGGTCAGTACATCTTTCGACAATGACTGGTCAGTCATACATGACCTACATATATGTACCTTGGTCAGTACATCTTTCAACAATGACTGGTCAGTCATACATGACCTACCTTGGTCAGTAGATCTT
>NW_018429731.1:0-251 GCF_002113885.1 Mizuhopecten yessoensis
GTTGACGATTTCCTGAAAGGCCTCCTTGATATGCATGTATCCCTTGCAGTTCTGGACAAGGTCCCTAGTACATGTGATGACACGCTAGTATAAGTAAGGAGATCTATAACCAACCAGAAACTCTTATATTAGTCTGTTGAGTAGTTTAAATACCTGCAAAGTTTATGACAGTGCCAACACTTTGTACGGGGTAAGAGATATATTCCTTTATTCTGATAACGATTTGCGACAGAGGAAGACTCTATTACTTC
>NW_018429732.1:0-251 GCF_002113885.1 Mizuhopecten yessoensis
CATTCAAGTATATTTTGAAAACAAATATTTTGTTTTTGTGAGTCCATACATATGAATAGAATTTAAACATTTCAAATGCTTATTGATGTATGTTTACACTAAGTAATGCACGACGACGGATTACATACGAGACTATACATATTTATTTACATGGTTCACGTACAAGACAATGTTATTATTTTTATCTGCAGGATCTGTGTGTGTCTTGTAACTATGTTTAGAAACATGGCAACATTCCACGTGACTTTCCT
>NW_018429733.1:0-251 GCF_002113885.1 Mizuhopecten yessoensis
TTATACCCGATTATAATCTATTGGTACGTGCATAGGTGGTCAGTTTAAACTGTACGTGAATGAAGCGCTGACCAAACATAGAGCCCAGATATTCACTAAGGCACGTTATCTTAAATCAGCTGGTCACATATCGGGTACCTGGACGAACGACGGGAGGATTGTTATTCGACATAGTAATGCGTCCAATGCCCAAGTCACCCGCCTACGCGAATTGGATTCCTACCCCGACCCCCCTCCTCAAGACCATCAAC
>NW_018429734.1:0-251 GCF_002113885.1 Mizuhopecten yessoensis
TTGTCAACAACAAACATAAACTATGCAGAGCTTTTATCAGGACGCCGCTAAGAGAACAAATGTTGTTTTCGTGATGAAGGAAAACCCACGGTGGAAAACCACCGTGCCATCGGAAGGATAACAATGGAATCTCTATTTTCAGCGAAAATTCTAAAATTACTTTTATTTTGTAGTCCTTGGTTATTGTTTAATAGCTTAACATTAAGTCACATTCACATTTTTATATTTATTTACAGTAAAGATTTCTGATA
>NW_018429735.1:0-251 GCF_002113885.1 Mizuhopecten yessoensis
TCAATTTTGCGAAAAATCCCTTCTAGTACTTCCTGATAAGGAGCGGTACTACGAATTGTTTAAGGACGGACGACGGGCGGATGGACGGAGAGCGTTTCGATTAGCCCACACTAGGATGATGGGCTGAAAAAACAAACGGAAAGTTTGAACTACAGCTATAGACCATGCACATGAACAGAACAATGCCAGAGTGAGGTCTGATGGATGTTAAGCAGTACTGACAAAGATCCCTGACGCATTGCGGCGATGGA
>NW_018429736.1:0-251 GCF_002113885.1 Mizuhopecten yessoensis
TGTGGACAGCAGCAAACTGCAATATGTAAGCTTGATAATGACATACTTGTATTACCTGGTATATAATAAAAATGTTGTATTCAGATTTAACCATAAAAACCACAAAACCTAGATTCCGTGGACATGCCCATCATCAGCTGGGTTCTACAATTCCCAGCCTAGACAAACTTAGTCAAAATATATACAAATGATCACACAATATTATTTAAACATTGCATGACGTTGCCACTATATAACCCTACCAATTACAG
>NW_018429737.1:0-251 GCF_002113885.1 Mizuhopecten yessoensis
TTATACATACCCAGTCTGAAGTTCACACATGAAACACTTGTGGCTGAAATATAATGCTAAATAAAGCCATATTCTGATATTTGAGGGTCAATTTCAGGTGTTGAAATTTTTGTATGTGTAGAGCGGAACTTGACTTTGTATTTGCTGCCAACCAGGTAGCTCAATTGGTAGAGCGTCCGTCTAGAGTTTGGAGAGTCATGGGTTTTAATCCAGGTCTGGCTGTGGAGTTTTCCTCTCCTGTAACAGTGGTG
>NW_018429738.1:0-251 GCF_002113885.1 Mizuhopecten yessoensis
TAATTAGCCCTGACTAAGCAAGTCTGACACCCACCTGTAATTAGCCCTGACTAAGTAAGTCTGACACTCACCTGTAATTAGCCCTGACTAAACAAGTCTGACACCTACCTGTAATTAGCTGTGATTAAGTAAGTCTGACACTCACCTGTAATTAGCTATGATTAAGTAAGTCTGATGCTCAACTGTTATTAGCTATGATTAAGTAAGTCTGAAACTCAACTGTAATTAGCTATGACTTATTAAGTCTGACA
>NW_018429739.1:0-251 GCF_002113885.1 Mizuhopecten yessoensis
GACAGACCAAATAGTATGGAACAACCAACAAGAACCGACAAAAGAATATAAATCATCAATGATACACCAAAGAGTATTGAACACCCACCAATGACAGATCAAAGATTACGAAACACCCACCATTGACGGATCAAAGAGTATGGAACAACCACCAATGACAACCAAAGAGTAGGAAACAACCACCAATAACCAATTAAAGAGTATGGAACAACCACCAATAATCAGCAAAACAGTATGGAACAACCATCAAT
>NW_018429740.1:0-251 GCF_002113885.1 Mizuhopecten yessoensis
ATAAAAAAGTGTACTCTGCACAAATAAAATTATTTCTTCCAAACTATTAGGTTCTGATTTTAGCGACAATTAATTGTTTCTTCGCGTCAGTCTCGTGCGATAATCAACTAAACATCAGGCAGGTTATATCAAAGTCTCTTGTCGTGTCTACACGACAACGGGGATGAGACGGCCTTTTATTTTGTTGTCTGTACACGACAACGGGTACCAGGATGACATATTGTTGTCGTGTGTACACGACAACGGTACGG
>NW_018429741.1:0-251 GCF_002113885.1 Mizuhopecten yessoensis
ACTAACTTTGGTAGGGTTATATAGTGGCAATGCCATACGATGGTATATATAAACTCGTGAACATTGTAATATTTGTTTCAGATCCTTGTGACAGAAGAGCATCTCATGCCAAAGCAGCAATACAAAGATACATCAATGAGGGGAGAGATGTTACTACAGCAGAGGACATGAAAAAGTATGCTTAATTTTCAACGAAATCATGCACCCAGAGTATAAGAAAACATTTAAGCAAACATTTGTTTTACCCCCAC
>NW_018429742.1:0-251 GCF_002113885.1 Mizuhopecten yessoensis
ACAAATGCATTCCTCATCACTCTCTTTACATCAGTTTGTGAAATTCTAAGAACAGCATAGTCAGAATTATCACAAAGAGTTCAGTGAATTCACAATAGTGTTCACAATACTCAATATTATAACAGATTTATGTATTTTTGCATTTTTGTTTGTATTGCATTAGAAGGATGCACAAGAAATACCGAAGACCTGTTGACTTTTCCAACCTCTGACTTCCTCAAACTAACCAAAGCAATGGATACTCCCTTAAC
>NW_018429743.1:0-251 GCF_002113885.1 Mizuhopecten yessoensis
AACCTCATGAGTGTGCTGTAAAATATTGCACGACATTTGTCAGTGAGAACGAGATGAGTCTGCAGTAAGATATTGAACGTCATGGGTTGTTGATAACGTCATGAGTGTGCTATAAGATATTGAATGACATGGATTAGTGAGAAAGTCATGATTGTGCTGTAAGATATTGAACGACATGGAATAATGATAAAGTCACGAGTGCCTTAAGATTTTGCACGACATTGGTCAGTGAGAACAACATGAGTGTACTG
>NW_018429744.1:0-251 GCF_002113885.1 Mizuhopecten yessoensis
TACATAATTAAGGACAAAGACAGAGTTGTTATACACAAATGGACAAAGGTTGTAAGGGCAAATTGAAGACTGGGTTATCCAACACAAACGAGCGTAGGAACAGAAGCAAAAAAGTGGCTCTGAAGGACAAAGACAGAGTTGTTATACACAAAAGCATAATTATTTAATATCTGAAGGACAAAGGAGGAGTTTTAAACAGGGGTAGGTACTGAAGGATGAAAATAATTTGACACACATTGACACAGCACAAA
>NW_018429745.1:0-251 GCF_002113885.1 Mizuhopecten yessoensis
CCCTCATTATCTTTGTGTTTTAGTTGTGACGAGACAATTGACCTCACTGTTGCTGCAGCACCCCTCCTACACAGATCGCTATCAGATCTCTCATTCACTTTGTCTTTTAGTTGTGACATGTCATTTGACCTCGGTGTTGCAGTAATACTCCTACTCCGATAGCTACCAGTTCCCTCATTAGTGTGATTTCTATCACTTGACGTGTAATTTGATCTCGGTGTTGCAGCAGTCCTCCTACCCAGATAGATATC
>NW_018429746.1:0-251 GCF_002113885.1 Mizuhopecten yessoensis
TAATGGATTTTGTATTAATAGCAATTAAGACAATGCACTTATTGCACAAATGAACGTCAATGAAAATCGCACATACACATGCAATTTATTGACGGTATGTTTATGTGATTTCGCATATAAAGTATATCTGATCGTATTAAATGTGCCAAAATGTTTTAAGAACGACCCTTTGGCAAGCTATGACTGACTTCAATATCGTGACATCGTTTACAAAATACAAATGCTCACTCAGTCATTCGATATTACATATT
>NW_018429747.1:0-251 GCF_002113885.1 Mizuhopecten yessoensis
GATGGCATCTTACACTAAAAATAATGGTAGACGTTTCAATCACTAAGACATATTATGTCTACGGAACACTGTCAAAGGAAGATTGCATCTTACACTAAAAGTAATGGTAGACGTTTCAATCACTACCACACATTATGTCTACGGAACACTGTCACAGGAAGATGGCATCTTACACTAAAAATATTAGTAGAAATGTCAGTCACTACGACACATTATGTCTACGGAACACTGTCAGAGGAAGATGGCATCTT
>NW_018429748.1:0-251 GCF_002113885.1 Mizuhopecten yessoensis
ATCTATGGGCACACGTAGCCACACACCGAATCATAACATACGTTGTTCGTCACACATCAAAAGTAAATTAACTGACAATATTTCATATTTATATCGTTTCAGGCCTGACAGAAACTTACATTTTGGGCCGCAAGTCAGTTCTACATTTGCATCGTTCATAGATATGCAAACGCTAATTAATTACCAGCATCCGTGTAACAGTTTGTGCATTGTATACGGATGGAGTATAGTTCCGGACTTTATCGCCAGGA
>NW_018429749.1:0-251 GCF_002113885.1 Mizuhopecten yessoensis
TAGTAAAAAAGCATTTTCTGTAGTTAATCCCCCACTGTTCCCACATATTGGTCCACTGAGGGTTGTGGTGGACCCTTTGCACATGTTTCTAAGAATTACAGACAAACTTTTCAATCTGCTTATAGCAGAGCTCAGAACACTTGATAACATAAATGGAAACACTACCTTCAACACAGGAGTGATTGACAGAAGTAAAGTTCAACATGTCGCAAAATTAGAAACTGTTTTGGAACAATTGGGAATACATTTCT
>NW_018429750.1:0-251 GCF_002113885.1 Mizuhopecten yessoensis
TACAGGTATGTCATACAACATGTACAGGTATGTCATACAACATATACAGGTATCTCATACAACATGTACATGTATGTCATACAACATGTAAAGGTGTGTCAAATAACATGTACAGGTATGTCATACAACATATGCAGGTATATCATACAACATGTACAGGCATGTCATACAACATGCACAGGTATGCCAAATAACATGTACAGGTATGTCATACAACATGCAAAGGTGTGTCAAATAACATGTTCATGTAT
>NW_018429751.1:0-251 GCF_002113885.1 Mizuhopecten yessoensis
TCAGATGAAACAGCAGTTAATCCATTTGATTGATCTGCACCCGAAGAACCGCTAGGTTTCGTATTATCTATGGGCCTTATAAGAGGTAACATAACAGGAAGAAAAAACAGCGCATGTCCGATTACAAATAAGATAACAAGTAACACGATCTTGATAAAAACCTGGATATGTTTGATTTGGAAAAATGGCGTGACAGATGGGGGCGCCGAAATCCGATGAGAGCCTAACACTAATAATGATATGTATCATTG
>NW_018429752.1:0-251 GCF_002113885.1 Mizuhopecten yessoensis
AATGTCTAAACATCTTACAGAGATAATTTTCACAAAAGAAATCTAACTACCGCACTGCATATATATTACCAACACAAATTGTAATATGGCCCTTGGATATATGCAATTTCAACAAGCATATATGTTTACAGAATCCAATTTCATTTTATACCCCATTCTCATCTTAACAAATATACATACCAGAAATGTCTCCCATTGTGTTTATAATAGAAGGTATAGCATCTGGGATATTTTGCATTCTTCTGTCGCAT
>NW_018429753.1:0-251 GCF_002113885.1 Mizuhopecten yessoensis
ATGCTACACGAACCTGATCATTAATCCAGTTTTCTTTCTCAAGCGTGCGGATGTCTTCTGCAAGAAGGTCAATACCTCCTACGGTAATCAAACGGTGATCCTAAAATATCATCAGACTTACAATTACAATAGTATATTATTGGTAAAACTTACGATGATCCTAAAATATCATCAGACTTACAATTACATTAGTATATTATTGGTAGAACTTACGGTGATCCTAAAATATCATCAGACTTACACTTACAATA
>NW_018429754.1:0-251 GCF_002113885.1 Mizuhopecten yessoensis
AACATGTAAAGGCCGTCAGTTAGAACATGTTAATGCCATCATTAACAACATATAAAGGCCATCATTTAGAACATGTGAAGGCCATTATTAGGAACATTTAAAGGTCGTCAGTTAGAACATGTGAAGGTCGTCAGTTAGAAAATGTTAAGGCCATCATTTAGAACACGTACAGGCCACCATCATGAACATGTAAAGGCCATAATTAGGAACATGTAAAGGCCGTCATTTAGAACATGTTAAGGCCATCATCA
>NW_018429755.1:0-251 GCF_002113885.1 Mizuhopecten yessoensis
ACCCAATAGGTATGTCACTAATTAAGGACTACTCATGACAAAATCGCTTGTTAATACCACCAAGAAAAAGATAATTTTCTCAGTATCAAATTTTGGAAATAAAAATATCAAGTTACACCAAAACACTTTTGTGGGAGTTTTACACCAGATAGAGGATATACATAATCTGGGAGCAGAGGAGTATGTCTCCAGTTGCCTTCCTGATCAATTTAAGCCCCCCGATAGAAGACATGTCTCCAAAACCTACCAGT
>NW_018429756.1:0-251 GCF_002113885.1 Mizuhopecten yessoensis
TTTTTTCATATAACTAGTTTTTGATCTGTTCAATTATAACTGGTCTCGGATCTGTGCAAATATAATTGGTCTTGAGCTAATAAAGACATTAACATCAACGCAAAGCGTCGAAACAGGTTGTATTATATAATACAGGCTATTGCCGTTCAATAAAAACGATATAACACACGTACAATAAACATGCAAATGAGTTTTGTCACCGTAGGAAACAGGTTATATTACTACGTCCAATGACCTCCACGTTTGTAAAC
>NW_018429757.1:0-251 GCF_002113885.1 Mizuhopecten yessoensis
TTAAGGTTTATGAAGATAAACCAGGTTTATGTTGACAAATAGTATCCCAACCTAAGCAAGCATACTAAACAGCAATAACAGATTTTGCAGACTGACCACACAGGTACACTATAGGGTCAACATGCATGTTCAGTGTAGGGGCCCATGTTCAGAGTAGGGGCCTGAGCATAGTCGCAGCTGATTGGTCAGCCCACGCAGAACGGCCATTCAGTTTGGTACAGCCTCCGTAACTGACTGATCTATTTGATAAC
>NW_018429758.1:0-251 GCF_002113885.1 Mizuhopecten yessoensis
TGCAATATACCACGATTTCCATCTGTTATCATCGTGAACTGGATTACGATTTATTTTTGAAACAGGAATACATTAAGCAGATTGCAGATTTAAACGTGCATAATATGAAAACTGTAGCACCTTCGCCGTTCAAAATAAATGTATGTGACAGAAAACAGACGTCTGAACTAAATGGGCTACGATTGAGATCAAGCTTATAGCCAAAGGTAGTTGTCGGCACTTGTTTTATTGCATGAGGCCGTTTCGGCCGC
>NW_018429759.1:0-251 GCF_002113885.1 Mizuhopecten yessoensis
TAGTGTAATAAAAGCTGTTTTTCAAATAAATGAGTTACTAGTATCATAAAACTCCCCCTTAACAAAAACAATTGCTGTACGTAAAAGAATAGAAAAATGTACTGATATGATCGATTACTGATATGATTACTGATTTAATTGATCACTGATATGATTGATTATAACTGATATGATCGATTACTGATATGATTGATTACTGATATGATTGATTACTGATGTGATTACTGATATGATCGATTACTGATATAATT
>NW_018429760.1:0-251 GCF_002113885.1 Mizuhopecten yessoensis
GTGCATGTTGGGAGACATATAATAAATAGACTCGCTGTTTCCCGCTGAAGGTCGTTAGATGTGATTAACTTGGGCTGGGGCAACCTTTGAATCACATGTGATTTCTCCTCTATCTTCTGATTAAAGGACATTGAAATGACCTTAATTAATCTGCAACTCTTTAGATCTTTCTCTTCTCTTTTCCGTCCAACTACACTATTCTTTCAGCGGCTGCCCAGGGGTGGTACATTCACTGTTGAACATTTCATGGT
>NW_018429761.1:0-251 GCF_002113885.1 Mizuhopecten yessoensis
GAACTAAACACGTGTTTGTATTGTGGAAAATAGATTTAATTTCCATCACATGGCTGTATTGAACAATATATATACTTGCATATTACAATAACAAATATAATATATATTTAGCTATATGAATGCATTTAGAACTTGTATAATACAAAACTAATTTAATGATTATCACATAAATATATTTAGGTACATATACATAGTATGATTTTTAAATGAAAAATCAAATTGACAAATGGAGCCATACATATATTGTTTAA
>NW_018429762.1:0-251 GCF_002113885.1 Mizuhopecten yessoensis
TATCACGATACATATAGCAACAGAAGAAGCAATGAGAAAAGATATGTATTATGTTGTAGATTTGTAATGGCAATATTACAACAGGAAATAGACTTGGTCCAAAATGGGTATGATTTTAAATTTTCACACAATTCATGCCTTTTGACGTGCTCGCTAACTGGAGCTTTCACTTGCTACATGTATGTAGGAACCAATATAAGAAGACTAAATTCAGAAATGACAAAATCAGGAAAATATCGTATCATAACCTC
>NW_018429763.1:0-251 GCF_002113885.1 Mizuhopecten yessoensis
CACAGGAAACCATCCAATATAAATTGTACTTGTCTTACCAGAACAGTCTAATAACATAACACGTGACATTCAACCTCGAATATTAGTGATGTGGTGTGGGAAACCATTTGTAAAACGTCAATCTAGACTTATTACTTTGATTTGGTAATAAAACGTCACAAGTCACTTTAACAAACATTAATAAGGAAAAGACAAAGTGATGTTGTTGACACGATATTTACTCTATGAGATAATCATTAATCTATATCCGT
>NW_018429764.1:0-251 GCF_002113885.1 Mizuhopecten yessoensis
GTTTAAAATAACAATCATTGCTGTCTATATTGTCTCAGTTTGGAATCTAACACGGCAAAAGGGGAAGAAACCGCTCATTCATAACAGAGTTATACACTCTACAGCCCTTTCCTCAGCCTTGTGCAGTAGAGCGTATATCTTAAGCCGCCGTGTGGTTGGTGTAAATGATTTAAGTAGGCCATCTTCAATACGACCAACTTCTTCTCAGAAAAGGGACGGGTACCACCCAGATACTGGGAATACCAACACTA
>NW_018429765.1:0-251 GCF_002113885.1 Mizuhopecten yessoensis
ATTTTGTTTAATGAATGGGCAATAGGCCAAATAAAATAATAACTATGGCTGTAAGCCAAAGACTAACTAATACCCCCACTCATATATAACGCAGAACTGTAAGCTAAAGGCTAACCAAGGCAAAACATTGCAAAACAATCCATAGTTCACCCCTCCCCAGTAAATATTTAAGCATATATGTCACTGAAATACTTCCTGTACTCCCTTCCCTCCCCATGCCAAAACATACTTCCATACCAAATCTTGTTAGC
>NW_018429766.1:0-251 GCF_002113885.1 Mizuhopecten yessoensis
TTATATATAGTGTTATACGATGTACAGTTTGACAGTATACATGTATACTTTTAAATTATGGAAAAGTCCTATAATGTACAAATATCAGCACTCTAAGATTGCTTTTTCTCCTTGAAGATTAGTTACATGTAACAGATATGTCAACAATACTTGCCAAGCTCCTTCCCTAGGACCTGGTGGTTCTGAAAAAAGTCATCAATGTTTATATTTTTTCTACAAAGTTCATTATAACACATTCGTTAAAAGATAAG
>NW_018429767.1:0-251 GCF_002113885.1 Mizuhopecten yessoensis
GGCACTGATAAAGCTAGAGCATAGGATATGCATGTTTCTATTCATAAAAACCCATCTGCGATGCTTGCCGTTAAGAATTACGGGAGAAAAGCCAATTTTTAACATATATATCATGCAATACGCCTTAGTGGTTATATCAATCGTCTGGTAGTCATCTCGTGTCTGTAGCCTTCATTGTGGGACAATGTAAAAACAATAATTGAACAGGATAAATATCATTTCTATTTACATTAATAATCATTGTTTGAAAT
>NW_018429768.1:0-251 GCF_002113885.1 Mizuhopecten yessoensis
TTTTTTTTTTCCTGTAAGTGTGCTAATGACCAAAATGTTAGATGATATATGCTTTCGTTGTGAAATTTAATAGTATGGCCGTTTGTATAACAAATCCATGATATATTATGATATATTATAAGTGACTATTTGTTCAATTCATTCTATATTAAATAAGATATAAGTTACCACATTAATTAGACGTATCGTCCCTTTTTCATGTGTATGTTAATCTGCTGGTGGACTATCAATCACCAAGGTTGACAATAACC
>NW_018429769.1:0-251 GCF_002113885.1 Mizuhopecten yessoensis
GTGTATTGACAGACGAGGCTAGTAGCACTATTATGGGTGTATTGAAAAACGAGGCTAGTAGCATTATGGGTGTTTTGACAGACGAGGCTAGTAGAATTATTGGTGTATTGACAGACGAGACAAGGAAGCATTGTGGGTGTATTGACAGACGAGGTTAGTATCACTATGGGTGTATTGACAGACAAGGCTAGTAGCACAATGGGTGATTTGACAGACGAGGCTAGTATCACTATGGGTGTATTGACAGACGA
>NW_018429770.1:0-251 GCF_002113885.1 Mizuhopecten yessoensis
AATGTCTAATTTAAAAAATATCGAGAAAAAACAAACCTATGGATTAGAGTTTACAAACAATAATAATGATTGTCTGTCACTTTCTTGCAAACGCTATACAATCTAAAAGCAATAATAACATACACAAACAATAAAATCATTCAGCAATGTACAGTAATTGAATATACATCCTACATGGCGATGACAAAACAGTGTATCAATAGAACATTACAATTATTTGTTCTGTATCATATACACAGAATAAGTACACA
>NW_018429771.1:0-251 GCF_002113885.1 Mizuhopecten yessoensis
GTTAGTTTCCAGTACAGGACCTCTATAGGTCCTCTCCACTGGACTCGATCGTGTATCGCTCCAAACTTGAAGTCTGCTTTTAAATGTCTAACCAGTTAGTTTAGCTGAGTGACAGTATAATGACCAGAGGTCAAGAGTTCTAGTCCTGATCTGGCCTTGTTACATTTTTACACTCAAAACACTTATAAGACCTTTCTTGGTTTTTTTCCCATCTTCATTCAAATTTCATTAAAAAAGTGTTTTTTTTTTTT
>NW_018429772.1:0-251 GCF_002113885.1 Mizuhopecten yessoensis
CACTACTGAGTTATACATAGTGGTTCTGACACTACTGAGTTATACTTAGTGATTCTGACCTCACTGAGATAAACATTGTGGTTCTGACACTACCGAGTTATTCATAGTGGTTCTGACTCTTACGGTGTGAGACATAACGACACTGCATCTTTCCTGTGTGAAGAATACCCAGCGGGACCTCCACTGTATCTCCACCAGAAACACGACTGTGAACGCATTTGATGATATTGACACCAATTAAGTGGTCGGAT
>NW_018429773.1:0-251 GCF_002113885.1 Mizuhopecten yessoensis
ATGAAGCGTTTTCATTTCGTCTGTTGTCCATTGGGCCGCTGCTTCAAATGTTTCAACTCGCTTAGTTACCTGGGTCAACTGCTCATTAACTTTTGCAATTTCTAGTTGGAACTAAAAGTGCAAGTTTTTGAAACACTGTGCAATATCCCTAAAGTTCTCGCACTTATACTCGGGCTCAGTAGAGCTGGTAGCCCCCTTATCTTAATAGTCACCTGGGTCTTAACAGTCACCTGAGTCTTAACAGTCATCTG
>NW_018429774.1:0-251 GCF_002113885.1 Mizuhopecten yessoensis
CCACTTTTAAGATTACAAGTGTGAGATTAATACCAGATGAGCAATTCAGGCCCATTGGCCTCTTTGTTATTTTAAGTAACACAAAAATTAAAATTTGCACTGATCACTGATTCAGCTAATCTCCTTTTGAAAACAGGACCGAGGGGTATTTTTTCGAGCAAATATGTAAAATTCCAAACGAGTATCATAAGCGAATATGAAGGTAAACGAATGACGCATACTTTTCATAAAATTAACATCGTTTTTCTGCT
>NW_018429775.1:0-251 GCF_002113885.1 Mizuhopecten yessoensis
AACAAACCTTCAGTATCAAATTCCAAGATGGCTGCCTGTCAGCTATATTCCGATCAGTCTCAAAAATTGCCCTGCACAACTAGGGATCAAGGGGGACCTACATATAAAATTTGAGAAAGATCCCTCAGGTACTTTCCGTGAAATAGCCATAAAAAGCCTTCACTATCAAAATCCAAGATGGCTGCCAGTCCCTAAAGTTGCCCTGTACAACTAGGGACCAAGGGGAACCTACATATAAAATTTGAGAAAGA
>NW_018429776.1:0-251 GCF_002113885.1 Mizuhopecten yessoensis
TTCACTGTCAAAATCCAAGATGGCTGCCTGTCGGCCATTTTGTTTTTACTGATCAGTTTCAAAAGAAAACATGAACAACAACCGACCAAGGAGAACCTATATGTCTAATTTGAGAAAGATTTTGCAAGTAATTATTGAGAAATAGCGATAACAAACCTTCACTTTCAAAATCCAAGATAGCTGCCTGTCGGCCATTTTGTTTATGTGATCAGTCTCAAAATTAAACATGCACAACTACAGACCAAGGGGAA
>NW_018429777.1:0-251 GCF_002113885.1 Mizuhopecten yessoensis
AATAAAGGAAGAAAAGAAAAGGAAATAATAAAGGAAGAAAAGAAATGAATTATCAGAGATTTGGTCGAAAACTACTGTGGTTAGATTAGAAATGAATTATCAGAGTTTTGGTCGAATACTTCTGTGGTTAGATTGATCTGAATTAAGATTATTTGGACTCGTCGTCATGGTCATCATGGTTAGCGTGGTCATAGCTTTCGTCGACGTCGGAGGATGAGGAAAGGGAGGAAACTTCTACATTTTGTTATTTT
>NW_018429778.1:0-251 GCF_002113885.1 Mizuhopecten yessoensis
AGATTTGTAACGATCGCAGAGTATGCTATATACACGACTAATAATGTTAATCTATAATTCTTTAAAATATTTCTTATTTTAAAAATCTGAGCTCACAATTCATGCAGGAAACATTGACATAACGTCTTTGATCTATACTTATATACGAATACACAAGACGAAAAAACGAAGATGAAGCTGGAGGAAAAGATGTTTAATTCAATATGAGATTTGTGTAATAAAACTCAGCAATCGTTTTCATACTTTGTTCA
>NW_018429779.1:0-251 GCF_002113885.1 Mizuhopecten yessoensis
TCGATGAAGTGATTTTGTGATTGAAAGGTCTTCTTATGCCCATTTGTTGATCTAAGTAGACTATATTTTTTCAGCATTCCCGGGAAATTATTTCAAGCCACATTGTCGACAGCCTTTTGCTGTTCTTATGAATTAACTCACAGTTTGTGCTGTGAAACATTGCTGATGAATCGCGCTTGGAATCCATTGTACATTGCTGCTTTTTCCTGGTTATCTGGTCTTTCGAATAACCAAATTAGCATTTGGATGTT
>NW_018429780.1:0-251 GCF_002113885.1 Mizuhopecten yessoensis
TTGAAATAAATATCAAGGAGAAATTGAGACAAAATTTTGAAAACAGCCTTAATGACCATGAAAAAAAAATTAGAAACAATTTACCCTGTATATAAGCGATCTAATAGATATCGTGATGGTAAATACATTCTTCAAAGAAATAATATTAAACATTTTCCAATTAATACTCTTTGCAATTACTATATCAATTCATCCGAACATTTCTTGGGCAAGGCATTTTCAATGAAAACTAAAAAATAATGACAGTATTG
>NW_018429781.1:0-251 GCF_002113885.1 Mizuhopecten yessoensis
TCAAAAGATCGATTGTATGGAGGGTTTTTTTCTAATAAAGAATCTTGAGACGGGAACAAGTATAGGTATCCTCATACTGCTTGTATTTCTATCTGATCACAGGTGAGAGTTTTGGTAATTAGTGACGCCATTTCTACAAAGAAGATTCCTTCAATTACTAAAAGGAAGTTGACATAATGAAGAAAATAAAAATCCAAACAGGTATACAGAAATACCGATATCCCTTGGAACTGAACGGTAGATAAAAATTC
>NW_018429782.1:0-251 GCF_002113885.1 Mizuhopecten yessoensis
TTGCAAAATTTACAGAGTATTTAGCATTATCGTAAAACATCGTGAATTTTTTTATCCATTTAATACATAAATAGGAATATCTTTCTGAAGGTACTGATATACAAAATTCGTTTGCGCTTAAATGCTAATTTTGTGATTTAAAATTTACTGTTATCTCCAAAATAAAACAAAAGGTATACGATAATGATATATTGACATTAGTGTATACCAAGTTCAGAAATAGGTGTAGTTACTCACATATAATCGGTAGT
>NW_018429783.1:0-251 GCF_002113885.1 Mizuhopecten yessoensis
TTCCATGCTTTTGCTAAACAATTTTGTCGATCGAAATACATTTAAATGTAAAGCATTTTAAAGTGATTTTTTAATAATATTGTAATTTTCTTAATTTAAAAAACAATTAAAAGAGGATTTGTTTGATAGCTCATTAATCGTTTTGATTTATTTTGGTGATTGATATCTTTGATAAACAAATTTATAAAAATAAAAAAAATCTAGGGAAAAATAATATTGAAATATCGTATTTCTATGCGTAAACTTATTAA
>NW_018429784.1:0-251 GCF_002113885.1 Mizuhopecten yessoensis
TTTTCTATACACGTACTGAAGTAAAAGTATGACAGCATTTTAAATGTTGATTCCTGTGAATAATAAGTTCGAGTCTGTTTAATGGGAGATAAAACTGATACGAACACCACTGTTACACATATTACTCACCGTGCGAACTTAAGATAAGATCATTAAGGCGCAGACAGGTCTGTGTTTTCAAGACACAACACTTTTCTTCCTTGTCTCGCCCGAACACGGATGTTGCCTATTCAACTATAAGCAAAGAATCG
>NW_018429785.1:0-251 GCF_002113885.1 Mizuhopecten yessoensis
TTAGACAAATTTGAACATTCAGTGAATATTGGCATATTTTGCATAGTTTTTTTCTCCTGGAAATAGAGCGCATGTTTGAACAAACTTAATATCTAAGGATAATGTGTAGGAAACTGTAAAACATCTTTAGGAGAAATAAAAAGTTCTTTCAATAGTGCCCTCTATGGACGCTAGAAAGAAAACTAGGCGAAAACCTACCAAAATTGACTGAATATTCAAATTTCATTACTTTATGCAAATATTAAATGGTT
>NW_018429786.1:0-251 GCF_002113885.1 Mizuhopecten yessoensis
CCAGGTTTGCAGGTTTATACTGGCTGGAGTAATGACTGACCAGAGGTGGTTGTATAATAGAACCTCGAATGGCCTTTGCTTGATACCTTACAGGCCAGGACACAAATTATCACTGACCAGTGTTAGTGTAGTATATCTCTTTGATAGTTAATGCTGCTAGTTCAATATATATACATATACATTTATAGAGGTATATATATTGACCACTGTGGCATGCCATATCTTTGACCACTGACACTGTTGCTAAAAAA
>NW_018429787.1:0-251 GCF_002113885.1 Mizuhopecten yessoensis
CTGTTTTTTGTCTTTTGTTGTGTTTGCCGTTTGCTTTGATGTCCGTTGACTTCCTTTTGATGTCTTTTGTTGTGTTTGCCTTTGCTTTGATGTCCGCTGACTTCCTTTTGGTGTGTTTTGTTGTGTTTGCCGTTTGCTTTGATGTTCACTGACGTCCTGTTTTTTGTTTTTGTTGTGTTTGCCGTTTGCTTTGATGTCCGCTGACTTCCTGTTTTTTGTCTTTTGTTGTGTTTGCCGTTTGCTTTGATGTC
>NW_018429788.1:0-251 GCF_002113885.1 Mizuhopecten yessoensis
AGGGAAAAACTCTTCAATAAACTCATTGCTTATTTCATCTTTAAAATAAATTTCGATTTAAGCATTGTATTAACTATACAGTGACTGACCCCTCTCGTCCAACCTTGTTAAGCCTTTTTTATCATTTCCGAGTCTAGTTGAAAGTTAAAGAAAACAGTTGTGTTTTACATTAATTAAAAAAAGCGAAAAGTAAATTAAAATGTCGACAGAAACAAATACAATCTGCGAAAGTGGAACCGAAACAGCGGTCA
>NW_018429789.1:0-251 GCF_002113885.1 Mizuhopecten yessoensis
ATGACGGATAAGGGTTTTGCCTTCGCAAATATTTAAGATTAGACTACATTAAGTAAATGGCGTGGACAATAAAACATTCAAAATACATTGATTAAAAAAATGGCGATGAAGGTAGAAATGCTTAGCTGAGATAACAACAATTCTATATGGTCTACCGAATAATTGGCCTACTTCATCATATCAATGTAGGGTTGTGAAAGTGTCTGATTGCAAAAGAAGGATGTTTGGTCGTATGTATGAGATACTAATGG
>NW_018429790.1:0-251 GCF_002113885.1 Mizuhopecten yessoensis
TTTATGTTTTGGAAATTGTTCATGAAATGTTAAAGAAACAAGCTCCTTTTTTCTTTTGAAAGAAACATAAATACACATCTACAGTAACATTGAAAATATAATTTATTTGGGTAAGGTTTACATGACATACTAATAGAATTCCTGTAATTATCAAACTTTGTGTAGCGGATTTGGACTAGGCCGTTCATCGGCGACCAGGAAGCTCCATTGATAGAGCGTCCGTCTAAAGTTCGGAGGGACCCGGTTTCGAC
>NW_018429791.1:0-251 GCF_002113885.1 Mizuhopecten yessoensis
CACAAGAAAAGAACTGTAAAGCTAACCATGCTTTGATAACTTTAGATAAAGCAGCCGAGCTGGCTGGATGAGGCCAAAGGTTACCGCCGCGGTTTACCTGTATTTCTGCTAAACCTTATCCCCCTTAGTAGATCATTGGATTAACCCGATCAGCCGGATTTGAATGAAGTCGGTATACTTGTAGGGTAGAACCATATTTGTGTTATCACTAAGCTTTAATTATCTCCCTCAGATGTAATATTAGACTAACC
>NW_018429792.1:0-251 GCF_002113885.1 Mizuhopecten yessoensis
GCATTTCTTGCTTAATCTTTGAATGTAGTTTTAGTTATTTATTTAGTTTATCATTCTACATAGACAGATCATGTCTACCATCAATATAGTTATGTATCTAAAGAATTCCTGTCCCACTGCACTGCAGATTTTCCTCTATGCAGTTAACTCCGGGCCCCTTAATTGCACTCGGATATAATGGTAGCACAGCTTTGCCAGGACACTTTACCAGGACACTTAATTCAGTTGACCAGGTGGCTCAGTCAGTTGGA
>NW_018429793.1:0-251 GCF_002113885.1 Mizuhopecten yessoensis
TGGACATTTTGCTTCTTGTAAATAATAATTATGATATTTTTTTTATTTTTTGTTTTTGAATGACCATGTTTATCAATTTTAGTCTTTCATTGATACTACCAGATGGGATTTCTGGTTTAAACCTGTCTGTCTATCTGTCTGTCAGTCTGTCTGTCCATTTGTCAGAGGGATATTTAACATACAGTCTTTCACCTACAATTGCAAAATTTTATATGTGAGTACACTGTATATCTTAGGATGTCAGAGTTTTA
>NW_018429794.1:0-251 GCF_002113885.1 Mizuhopecten yessoensis
TTGTCTATATCACTCAATACATATACTGAACACCACCTATCAAACATTTCTTGAATATCCAAGATTATATCCTGATTGATCATCATTGATGTGTCTTTTATTTTGATACATGTATACATAACTGGTAGTCTGTGTACTGAGATATTTTGCATGTTTTACATCTGGATTTCACAAATCCAGGGAGACCACTCTGTTAGCATTACCTTATGGTGCAGTCTTTAGCTTTTTGGAATAGATAGAACTTTTATGTA
>NW_018429795.1:0-251 GCF_002113885.1 Mizuhopecten yessoensis
TGTGATTTTATTTTTTATTATACTTCTTTATTTCTTTATTCATTTTATGAACTATATATTTTCATTGTCACAAACCTTAGTTCCGTGCTCGGAATATCCATAATTGTGTCACCAGAAATATTACAGATTGCAAAGTATTTCACTTTTGAATGTTCCCAGCATTTTTAGTTATCCTACTTGACTTTGTATTATTCTGTCTTCATTTTTTATGTATCGGATAGGATTTTAAATTTCGGAAAACGTGTACCTAA
>NW_018429796.1:0-252 GCF_002113885.1 Mizuhopecten yessoensis
GTGTCTTGTTATCTCGATGTCTTTTACTCGGTTCTCGCTATGGAAGTGTTACAATACATTTATATACCATTTCTTTGTGTGAAGGTCGATACTGTTAATTATGATCAGTAATGTGTCTTTTTATCTCGATGTTGTTACCTCGGTTCTCGTTATGGAAACGTTACAATACATTCATATACCATTTCTTTGTGTTAAGGTCGATACTGGTAATTATGATCATGAGTGTGTCTTGTTATCTCGATGTTGTTACCT
>NW_018429797.1:0-252 GCF_002113885.1 Mizuhopecten yessoensis
AGGTCACATGAGGCAGATATGTCAAACACTTTAAACGACTTCTTAGTAAGAACTGGTTGTTATAAAATCTTAATATTTGGCAGGTGGCTTCCTGGGAAAGAGCCAAACAAAGTTTGCGAATGAAAATGACCTTGACCTACTTTCAAGGTCACAGCGTTCAAATATGTCGAACAGTTCAAACAGCTTCTTCTGAAGAATTAAAAGACCTACAATTATAATATTTGGCTGGTGACTTCCCGGGATAGAGCTCAC
>NW_018429798.1:0-252 GCF_002113885.1 Mizuhopecten yessoensis
TAAAGGAACTGAGAAGATATATAGTATTATTACAGTAACTGAGAATTTATATAGTATTATTACAGTAACTGAGAAGATATATAGTACTATTACAGTAATAGAGAAGATATATAGTACTATTACAGTAATTGAGAAGATATATAGTACTATTACAGTAACTGAGAAGATATATCGTACTATTACAGTAATTGAGAAGATATATAGTGCTATAACAGTAACTGAGAAGATATATAGTACTATCACAGTAACTGA
>NW_018429799.1:0-252 GCF_002113885.1 Mizuhopecten yessoensis
TATCAGGATTCCTATAGTAGTATTGATGATATCAGGATTCCTATAGTAGTTTTGATGATATCAGGATTATTATAGTAGTATTGATGATATCAGGATTACTATAGTAGTATTGATGATATCAGGATTCCTATAGTAGTATTGATGGACCTTCTGACGTAAAATTGATAGTGATGATATCAGGATATAAAAACGATTGAAAGGTATATCAAGCAAAATAGGAACGTAAACTGTCTTAACATATATATATATATA
>NW_018429800.1:0-252 GCF_002113885.1 Mizuhopecten yessoensis
AATTATGTAATTCCGGGGAAGAAAGATTAATGCTGGACAAATTTCGCCAGACATGTAAATCTTGTACACTGCTACAGTCACATCATGTCCAGAGAAGGAAAAGTGTTAACATACATCTCAAACTTAATACAGGTGGATTGGGACTACTCGAGTGCTTATATAATTATGTCCAAACAAATACTATGTGTGTTTCAGTTAACATAACAGAAAAAATAGGGTAGGTCATGATCATGAGCAAATAATTTTAATCAA
>NW_018429801.1:0-252 GCF_002113885.1 Mizuhopecten yessoensis
AATTTATTCAAAGATTCGGCAAAATATAACTTTGGGAAAAAGAAGGTTTTTCATCAATCATACAAAAGTAAACAAAACTAGAAAACCTTGGTTTACTCGGGAATGCCATCTTAAGAGGTTAGATTTCCATAGAGCCAAACGTCGCTATACTGCCGATAAAAATCTTACAAACAAAATTACTCTTAAAAATACTGGTATAGAATACAAGAGAACTTTGAATAAATTTTATAAAATTCACCAAGAGAAAATGGA
>NW_018429802.1:0-252 GCF_002113885.1 Mizuhopecten yessoensis
TTAAAGATTTAAACATATGACGCCTGTTACCTTGATATTGTCGACTTAGGACATTAGGTTGAAAGAGGGTCAAGGTCATTCATTTAAACAAACTTTGTAGCCCTTCATCCAAACATTCTACAGACCAAATTTCAGTACCCTGGGCGCTTTGGTTATTGAGAAGTCGTTTGAAGAGTTTAACATATTTAACCCCTGTGACCTTGAAATTCGGTCAAGATAATTCATTTGAACAAACTTTATAGCCTTTTATCC
>NW_018429803.1:0-252 GCF_002113885.1 Mizuhopecten yessoensis
TAGATAGGGCGCTAAATCAGATGCTGTATATTATTATTATTATTATCTGTGTAATCTAAAGTGTGTAATTAAAGTGTTATCTGTGTCAAAACTAAGTTTAAGAATAACCTCTGTTAGCGAGGACTGGGTTGACAGTGACTGGGCATTTGCTGGATAATCTGTATAGGCTTCAAGTAAGAATTTAAGATCAATAGCAAATTTCGTGTTCCAAAAACCAGGTATACACGTTATAGAAAGGACGCCCTACCCGCT
>NW_018429804.1:0-252 GCF_002113885.1 Mizuhopecten yessoensis
TTGACTTTCTTTTAAGGTCACATGAGGCAGATATGTCAAACACTTATACGACTTCTTCTGAAGAACTGGTAGTTATAAAATCTTAATATTTGGCAGGTGGCTTCCTTGGAAAGAGCCAAACAAAGTTTGCGAATGAAAATGACCTTGACCTACTTTCAAGGTCATATCGTTCAAATATGTCAAACAGTTCAAACAGCTTCTTCTGAGGAATTAAAAGGCATAAAATTATAATATTTGGCTGGTGACTTCCCG
>NW_018429805.1:0-252 GCF_002113885.1 Mizuhopecten yessoensis
AACTACGAACACGTGTACAGAATACGGAATCCAGAGGTAAACTACGGACACGTGTACAGAATACGGAATCCAGACATAAACTACGTACACGTGTACAAAGTACACGTGTACAGAATACGGAATCCAGATGTAAACTACGCACACGTGTACAGAATACGGAATCCAGACGTAAACTACGAACACGTGTACAGAATACGTAATCCAGAGGTAAACTACGCACACGTGTACAGAATACGGAATCCAGACGTAAAC
>NW_018429806.1:0-252 GCF_002113885.1 Mizuhopecten yessoensis
TTGATATTCATCCTAACATGACAGTATATAGGATGGCTTGATATTGACCCTAACATGACAGTATATAGGATGACTTGGTATTTATCCTAACGCGTACAGTGTATAGGATGTCTTTGTATTTATCCTAACATGACAGTATATAGGATGTCTTGGTATTTATCCTAACACATACAGCTTTGTATTTATCCTAACACGTACACTGTAAATGATATCTTTGTATTTATCCTAACATAACAGTATATAGGATGACTT
>NW_018429807.1:0-252 GCF_002113885.1 Mizuhopecten yessoensis
TCCATATCTACCCTAACCAACACACTGTATATGTTATCTACAGTACCTTCCCTAAACAACACACTCTCAATGTTATATACCATATCTACCATAAACAACACACTGTCAATGTCATCTACAGTATCTACCCTAACCAACACACTGTCAATGTTATCAACAGTATCTACCCTAAACAACACACTGTCAATGTCATATACTGTATCGACACTAACCAACACACTGTCTATGTTATCTACCGTATCTACCCTAACC
>NW_018429808.1:0-252 GCF_002113885.1 Mizuhopecten yessoensis
AAAAAGTTTTATCTTTGTATAAGCTTGCTTGGATTCCTGACCGGGGCACAGTTTTACCTTTGTATAAGGTTGCTAGGATTCCTGACCGGGAAAAAGTTTTATCTTTGTATAAGCTTGCAAGGATTCCTGACCGGGAAAATGTTTTACCTTTGTATAATCTTGCTAGGATTCCTGACTGGGACACACTTTTATCTTTGTATAAGCTTTCTAGGATTCCTGACCGGGACAAAGTTTTGCTATGTAGACCGGAAC
>NW_018429809.1:0-252 GCF_002113885.1 Mizuhopecten yessoensis
ACCACCAGTAAATGTATCTACCTTTTCCCTTGGGCAAACTTAGGGCTGCAGTACTTTGACCGTGAAAGTGATGCACGACCACCAGTAAATGTATCTACCTTTTCCCGTGAGCAAACTTAGTGGTGGTAGTACTTTGATTGTGAAAGTGTGTCTACCTTTTCCCGTGAGCAAACTTAGAGTTGTTGAACTTTGACCGTGAAAGTGATACACGACTACCAGTAAATGTATCTACCTTTTCCCGTGAGCAAACTT
>NW_018429810.1:0-252 GCF_002113885.1 Mizuhopecten yessoensis
ATATTACATCAGTATACTACATGACATACTATATTATATCAGTATTCTGCATGACATACCATCTTTCATCAGTATACTACGTGACATACCATCTTACATCAGCATACTACGCGACATACCATCGTACATCAGTATACTTCGTGACATACCATCGTACATCAGCATACTACATGACATACCATCGTCCATCTGCATACTACGTGGCAAACCATCGTACATCAGCATACTACGTGACAAACCATCTTACATCAG
>NW_018429811.1:0-252 GCF_002113885.1 Mizuhopecten yessoensis
GAACTGAGGGGACACTAACACCAGGAACTGAGGGGACACTAACACCAGTAACTGAGGGGACACTAACACACACAACAGGAACTGAGGGGACACTAACACAAACAACAAGAACTGAGGAAACACCAACACAAACAACAGGAACTGAGTAGAGACCAACAACAGGAACAGAGGGGACACCAACACAAACACCAGGAAATGAGGGGACAATAACACAAACAACAGGAACTGAGGGGACACCAACACAAACAACAG
>NW_018429812.1:0-252 GCF_002113885.1 Mizuhopecten yessoensis
GCGAGACCTTATGAATTTCGTGAGAAATGGGTGTAGCGCCATGTGTTTTGTTTTGTGAAGCAAGCGTGATAAATGGCATGTATGCTGCAATAAGCTTGATGATTCATATTGCTGTTAAGTAAGATCAAGAAACAATGATATTAAATTTACCAGTAATAAGCCCAAGAGAAAGAAGCAATGACATCCAGAGAATAAATTTGTTATCTCAGTTAATGTCAACATTAAAATCACATAGAATGACAAAATTTTCAT
>NW_018429813.1:0-252 GCF_002113885.1 Mizuhopecten yessoensis
AACAACTTAAGATTACTCCCTTTTACTCGAAAGATCAACGTACCAATACCGGCTGTCACTGAAACGACTTAAGATGGCACCCTGTTACTCGAATGTTCAACGTACCAATACTGTCTGCTACTGAAACAACTTAAAAAGATTACTCCCTGTTACTCGAATGTTCAACGTACCAATACTGGTTGTTAATAAAACGACTTTAAACTACCTCTGTTACTCGAATGTTCAACGTTACAATACTGGCTGTCACTGAAA
>NW_018429814.1:0-252 GCF_002113885.1 Mizuhopecten yessoensis
AGGGAAACTTTAAATTATTAGGGTTTAAGGGACATTTTCAATTGTGAGGGTTGAGGGAAATTTTAAAATTGTTGGGTTTTAAGGGAAACTTTAAATTATTAGGGTTTAAGGGACATTTTCAATTGGTAGGGTTTAGGGAAATTTTAAACTATTAGGGTTTAGGGAAATTCTAAATTGTTAGGGTTTAAGGATATTTCTAGTTATTGAGGTTTAGGGGAACTTTAAATTGTTAGGGTAACTCCATACGGGATA
>NW_018429815.1:0-252 GCF_002113885.1 Mizuhopecten yessoensis
AACATTAACATGTTACTGTCACACTAGGGAAACATTTACATGTTACTGTTACACTAGGGAAACATTAACATGTTATTGTCACACTAGGGAAACATTAACATGATACTGTCACAGGGAAACATTAACATGATACTGTCACATGGAAACATTAACATGATACTGTAACACCAGGTAACCATTAACATGTAACTGTCACACCAAGGAAACATTAACATATTATTGTCACACTAGGGGAACATTATCATGTTACTG
>NW_018429816.1:0-252 GCF_002113885.1 Mizuhopecten yessoensis
CAAAATAAGTACATAAGGGTTTTTAGCGATGACAAACACAATGGTAACAATTTCGAACAACTCAGTTGCCATGGTAACGAAATTTGGCCTTCTGATTTGTCAAAATTTAAATGTTGTCTGATTCTGCCTAAGTCCAACAGGGGTCGTTGGGGGACTTCTGTAACGGCCATCCGTTACAATTAGTACTAGTTAAGTCTGTTTTGGGGTCTTATTGTTTTTACTCCGTTTCTTATTATTAAGTCTCCCAAAACA
>NW_018429817.1:0-252 GCF_002113885.1 Mizuhopecten yessoensis
TGCATAGATATTAACTTTAAAAAAATGTTCAGTGTTGCAAACTAAGTATGTTTGTCATTATATTAGAGCAATTAAAGGTTATTTATTTGATTTGAATTATTCTGTTAGAAATATATAACCATTCACAATTGTATAATTTACCACAGAATTAAGTCTGTGAATTTACTAAATTTTGACATTGACATCTGCTATGTACTTGTCTATGAAGCAGTGGATGTTGATGACAGCACGTTTTTGTTGGGTTTGAAAGTT
>NW_018429818.1:0-252 GCF_002113885.1 Mizuhopecten yessoensis
GCATAAAATGCGTTTCTGGTGATGATTGCCGATCCCACATATTCATTGACTAAGTGTATCTACTTGAACAGCCTTTAGCTGATATATCGGTCGTAGTACCTTACACTTTCCTTATGACGCTACTTGTGCGGAACGGGCTATTCATCTACCTAATTTTGATGTGTTGTTTACGATTTAATTAGAGGAATCCCATTCGGAAGAATGTTTTAAGAAGAACTGTATCAAAGTTGAACAACGAATAGGGAGCATGGA
>NW_018429819.1:0-252 GCF_002113885.1 Mizuhopecten yessoensis
TAATCTCTTGTTAAATACTGGTAAATCTGTTTTATGCATTATATCCATAACTATTTATAGGTTCCTATCCAGCATGGATGTATAGAGCTAATTCCCACCTAGTCTCCCCAGGTGTTCGTGCCATTATATACTTTCATGTGATTGTGGTGAACAATTCTGAATTTACTCCGGCGGGTTTCCTGAACCCGGTAAACAACATCATTAAGATTTTGTGCCACCCTGTAGGGACCCTCCCAGTGACAGTGAAGTTTT
>NW_018429820.1:0-252 GCF_002113885.1 Mizuhopecten yessoensis
GCTCTCCTGGTTGCTCCAATTTTACGGAGACTCGGGATGAGGATATAGTCAGCGAGTTTACTGACTCTGATTTAGAGTCGTTGGATTCGTCTGGGTTGGACTCAGAAGGCCCTTCTGATGTGTCCCAATCCCGGCCCCGAGATGCTGATCCGGTGCCTCCAGAGGTTTCGGCTTCATTTCTCACTTTACGTGCAGAAGTTATGAAGGTTCTGGGGGACGGGGTTTGCCCACGCCCTTCCACGGATTCGGCCG
>NW_018429821.1:0-252 GCF_002113885.1 Mizuhopecten yessoensis
CTTATTGTAGCAAACGTTGTTACAATGTTACTACATAAACTAATAAATAGCTAATTGTAGCAAACGTTGTTACAATGTTACTACATATATTAATGGCTTATTGTAGCAAACGCTTTTACAATGTTACTTCATAAACTAATGGCGAATTGTAGCAAACGTTGTTACAATGTTACTACATATATTAATGGCTTATTGTAGCAAACGCTTTTACAATGTTACTTCATAAACTAATGGCGAATTGTAGCAAACGCT
>NW_018429822.1:0-252 GCF_002113885.1 Mizuhopecten yessoensis
TCCCAGCATGCTACAGGCCCAATATAAGTACCCTTGGCCTTTTGGATATTGAAAAGTTGTTTAAAGTAAAAAGTTGACGCCGGACAGACGGACGCCGGACGCCGGACGACGCACCATAACATAAGCTCACTTGCCCTTCGGGCAGGTGAGCTAAAAACGGGAGGGAAAGATGGGCGAGTGACAGAATGATCTTCAGAAACATGATACAGAACAAGAGGCCCAGAGGGCCTGTATCGCTCACCTGGATACCAA
>NW_018429823.1:0-252 GCF_002113885.1 Mizuhopecten yessoensis
GATGTAAATGTGTGTGAAACATGTCAATAGGCTCTCAATATGTATCAAATACGTCAAAGTTGTTTACATATGTTTGAAACATGTCAGCAGGTTCTCAATATGTAGTAAACACATCAACACGGTGTTAACATGTTTGAAACATGTCAGCAGGTTCTCAATATGTATTAAACAAATCAGCATGGTGTAAATGTGTTTTAAACATGTCAGCAGGCTCTCAATATGTATTAAACTCATCAGCATGGTGTAAATGTG
>NW_018429824.1:0-252 GCF_002113885.1 Mizuhopecten yessoensis
TGTAGCGACCGTCGTCTACTCTAACTTCTGGAGTAAGCGTCCTCTATAACGGTCGCCGTCTACTCTCACTTCTGTAGTAAGCGTCTTCGAGGCGGCCGTCGTCTACTCTCACCTCTTGAGTAAGCTCCCTCTGTAGCGGCCGCCTTCTACTCTCACTTCTGGAGTAAACGTCCTCTGTAGCGACCGTAGTCTACTCTCACTTCTGGGGTAAGCGTCCTCTGTAACGGCCGCCGTCTACTCTCACCTCTGGAG
>NW_018429825.1:0-252 GCF_002113885.1 Mizuhopecten yessoensis
GTACAGATCCACCAGAAATCATGTACATGCGCTATATGTTAGGTTATCTCATGTAGAGATCCACCAGTGACCATTTACATGCGGTATATGGTAGGTTATCTATAGTACAGATCTACAAGTAACCATGTACATGCGCTATACGGTTGGTTATCTCAAGTACTGATCTACCAGTGACCATCTGCATGCGCTATATGGAAGGTTATCTTCAGTACAGATCCACCAGTGACCATTTACATGCGGTATATGGTAGGT
>NW_018429826.1:0-252 GCF_002113885.1 Mizuhopecten yessoensis
TTTTGTTTTGACGTTTGTTCGATTCATGATGATATCTTTTGTTTTAATGTTTCCTCGGTGCCTTGATGATATCTTTTATTTTGTTGTTTGCTAGTTTCCCGGTGATGTCTTTTGTTTTGACTTTCATTCGGTTATTAAAGATATCTGTTCTTTTGACGTCTGCTCGGTTCTTGAAGAATTCTTTTGTTTTGACGTCTGGTCGGTAACTGATGATATCTTTTGTTTTGACAACTGCTCTGTTCTTGAAGATAT
>NW_018429827.1:0-252 GCF_002113885.1 Mizuhopecten yessoensis
CATTTCAAACAGATTTTCAGTACATTTTTAGTATTAATGATACAATTGGTGAATTCAGTTTTTATTATTTTTTTCAAAATATTCCCCGACAAGTGATTGGCCAGAAGTGTATCACGTGTCCACCGATAAAAACCGATATCGAATTGGAGCGTGTGATTTTTGTTGAAGGACTGGGTGTTTCTAAACATAGTATTATGACGTGTCTCAAAATGAATGCACTGCGTCCTTGGTTAATATATCTTTTCTCAGGTC
>NW_018429828.1:0-252 GCF_002113885.1 Mizuhopecten yessoensis
GACATTTAAATCTCATTGGAAATTCTGACTTCAGACATACTGACTTCAGACATTCTGACTCCAGACATACTGGCTCCAGACATCTAAATCTCATTGGGAATTCTAACTCCAGACATTTAAATCTCATCGGAAATTCTGACTTTACAGACATTTAAATCTCATTGGAAATTCTGACTTAAGACATACTGACTTCAGACATTCTGACAACAGACATACTGGCTCCAGACATCTAAATCTCATTGGGAATTCTGA
>NW_018429829.1:0-252 GCF_002113885.1 Mizuhopecten yessoensis
TGGAAATTGTATCGATATTTTTGTATTTATTTCCACGAGCTATATTTTGACGGGGAAAGTCACGAGACAACATTCCGTGAGCAATTCCATGGGCTGTTCTACCTCTTGAACAAACACCGCGAAATTCGAATCTAAAAGTGCGTTGTGAACTTAAGAATGAAAATTGAAGAAATTAATAAATGTAAATATAAGAATAAAACAGTATTCTGTTCCGTGTTATGGTCCTATAACACGGAACAGAATGCTGTTTAA
>NW_018429830.1:0-252 GCF_002113885.1 Mizuhopecten yessoensis
TCCGCTATTCTGTGTACCGAATGAAGAATTTGTTTCGAAAAAAATTTCCGGATCATGTCCGAGGTAACACAAATCGGTGATTTTAGCGGCTTCGAAACTGCTTACGAAATAACTACACTGTTTTGAAGATATATAATGGGTGTTATCTAAAGATTGATGTCCCTTCTTTCGATCGAGATTACGTGGTCGGAAGGATTTTGGCGGATGAAATTTCTGTGACCCTTCAAACAAAATTACCTCAATTTTGCAAGC
>NW_018429831.1:0-252 GCF_002113885.1 Mizuhopecten yessoensis
ACATCCTGTGTCATTCACTACATAGTCGATATACGTGAATACAACTCTCTGTGTCATTCACTACATAGACGTTATACGTGAATACAACATTCTGTGTCATTTACTACATGGTCGATATACGTGAATACAACATTCTGTGTAAATACAAAATTCTGTTTCATTCACTACATAGTCGTTATACGTGAATACAATATTCTCTGTCATTCTCTACATAGTCGATATACGTGAATACAACATTCTGTGTCATTCACT
>NW_018429832.1:0-252 GCF_002113885.1 Mizuhopecten yessoensis
CTATACCTACCAGTCATGTATCACACTAGAACTTGTCACTATACTGTACCTATCAATCCTGTATCACACTAGAACTTGTCACTATACTATACCTATCAGTCATGTATAACACTATAATTTATCACAATACTATACCTACCAGTCATGTTTCATACTAGAACTGATCACTATACTATACCTGTCAGTCATGTATAACACTATAATTTATCACAATACTATACCCATCAGTTCTGTATCACACTAGAACTTGTC
>NW_018429833.1:0-252 GCF_002113885.1 Mizuhopecten yessoensis
GTAAGGACAATATAACCTGGTATTACAGAAGGGTAAGGACAATATTACGTGGTAACTCAGAAGGGTAAGGACAATATTACCTGGTATTACAGAAGGGTAAGGTCAATATTACCAGGTATTATAGAAGGGTAAGGACAATATTACCTGGTATTACAGAAGGGTAAGGACAATATACCTGGTATTACTGAAGGGTAAGGACAATATAACCTGGTAACCCGGAAGGGTAAGGACAATACGACCTGGTATTACAGA
>NW_018429834.1:0-252 GCF_002113885.1 Mizuhopecten yessoensis
CATACGGAAATTTGCTATTTCTTCGTACTATATCAAGATAAATGTTATTAAATATAGCTATAAGAGTGTCTTGTGGTTTTGTTGTTACTAGCCCTGGAGTCATTTATTATCGATTTTTTCTAAATGTTTTATGGGATAATACCATAAAAAGAGTTATTTTTAATGAAAATAACCATGTCACTTACAACTTACATGTGTCCTTGAGGGAAGTCTTGAACATCTCGTCGGTTTCTAGAAATTCCTTGAAATGAT
>NW_018429835.1:0-252 GCF_002113885.1 Mizuhopecten yessoensis
CAGCATTTGCGACGAGACAGGGGCTGTTCCAATTTCGCTTAATGCTGTTTGGGTTATTTGCAGCGCCCGCCACATTTCAGAGGCTGATGGAGAAAGTATTAGCTGGTGTGCAATGGCAAATCTGTCTGGTCTACCTGGATGACGTAATAGTGGTGGGGAAAACATTCCAGGACATGGTTGACAACCTAAAATCGGTCTTCGACAGGCTAAGAAAAGCTGGACTGAAGCTTAAACCTAAGAAATGTACGTTGT
>NW_018429836.1:0-252 GCF_002113885.1 Mizuhopecten yessoensis
CTGTGGTAAAAGACCACCTCAGACACATTCAAGACACAACCTGTGGTAAAAGACCACTTCAGATACATACAAGAAACAACCTGTGCTAAAAGACCACCTCAGACACATACAAGACACAACCTGTGCTAAAAGACCACCTCGGATACATACAAGACATAACCTGTGCTAAAGACCACTTCAGATACATACAAGAAACAACCTGTGTTGAAAGACCACCTCAGACACATACAAGACATAACCTGTGGTAAAAGA
>NW_018429837.1:0-252 GCF_002113885.1 Mizuhopecten yessoensis
AAAGTTTGTTATCGCTATTTCTCGCGAAGTATCAGAAGGATCTTTTTTAATTTTTAATTGTGGGTTTCCCTTGATCCTGAGCTGTGCAGGGCATTTTTTGAGACCGATCAAATAAACAACATGGCCGACAGGCAGTCATCTTGGATTTTTATAGTGAAAGTTTGTTATCGCTTTTTCCCGAGAAGTATCAGAGGGATCTTTTTAAATTTTTATATGTAGGTTTCCCTTGATCCTGAGCTGTGCAGGGCATTT
>NW_018429838.1:0-252 GCF_002113885.1 Mizuhopecten yessoensis
ATAAAAATAATTCTGAGACCTCTCATCCAGATTTGGTATTCTCAAATAGTGTCGTTATCAATGTCAAAAATCATAAACATCTTGGTTTGCTTTTTAATAGTCGTGGATCATGGTCTGATCAAGTTAATTATATATATGGAAAAAAAAGCTGTACAAAACTACAAATAATGCGAATGCTCAAGCACAAGCTAGATAGAAAATCTCTTTAAATAATTTATAAATCTTTTATAAGACCAACACTTGAATATGCTT
>NW_018429839.1:0-252 GCF_002113885.1 Mizuhopecten yessoensis
AGTATTCCAACTCTATATATCACGTGGTTATGAAAGTAAGCTCCGCGCTGTGCTAAGCTCTGTTTACCTAAGTACGAAGATTTTCGAATGGCTTTTGACGAATATGTTCACATTGATATCCCTATTTTAATGTGTAATAAAAGCTTTCAGTACGCTTTCAGAAATATATCTGAAATTGAAATGATTCCGTATGGTCAATGAAATAAGTATTTCATAACATGATGACATGCAGCGACCAAATCTTATTTAACC
>NW_018429840.1:0-252 GCF_002113885.1 Mizuhopecten yessoensis
CCTCATCAACCTCACATATTTACATGGGGAAAGTCTGAGGCTAAGAATACCAGCATTTTCACTAAAATAGAATAGTCAAATACTTATTACACAGGATTGTACTGTACTGAGTGGTTGGGTGGTGAAGTGGAGAGCGCACTTGCCTTTCACCAAGGCGGCCGGGGTTCAATTCTCCAACCAGACGTGAACAGATATGGGGTCACCTGTCCGATCACGTTGGTTTTCTCTGGGTACCCAGTTTCCTCCAATAAC
>NW_018429841.1:0-252 GCF_002113885.1 Mizuhopecten yessoensis
GATGTGTTGATAATACCATAGAGGGGTAGATGATACCCTTCAGTGTTTTATAATACCAAAAAGGGTCGATAATATCCTTGATGTGTTGATAATACCAAAGAGGGGTAGATGATACCCTTCAGGTGTTGATAATACCATAGAGGGTTCGATAATACCCTTGATGTGTTGATAATATTACCATAGAGGGTTCGATAATACCCTTGATGCGTTGATAATACTACCATAGAACGGTCGTTGATACCCTTGATGTGT
>NW_018429842.1:0-252 GCF_002113885.1 Mizuhopecten yessoensis
CTAACCGCCTCCTAATATTTTCATTGGCTTTGGCATACCTTCTAGAGCTTCTTAGCTCAAACGAATATGTTGCTTGGACATAATACTCATTTATGTATCATTCAAGTAAGTGCAAAATATCTTGAATTGAAATTGAACGCTGCAACAAATTCTAGTCAACTGATCATGAGCACATGCTCGACGGAACTACTCTGATATATATAAATGATTACACAGGTCGTGAAAAGGTCCAACCAATACCAGTGGTCATTG
>NW_018429843.1:0-252 GCF_002113885.1 Mizuhopecten yessoensis
TTGGATGCCCTTCCTATGTATTGGTAGATGACACTTTGGATTCACCTCTTATGTATTGGTAAATGACATTTTGGATGCACTTCCTATGTATTGGTACATGACACTTTGGATGTACTTCCTATGTATTGGTAGATGACACTTTGGATGCACTTCCTATGTTTTGGTAGATGACACTTTGGATACACTTCTTATGTATTGGCAGATGAAACTTTGGATGCCCTTCCTATGTATTGGTAGATGACACTTTGGATG
>NW_018429844.1:0-252 GCF_002113885.1 Mizuhopecten yessoensis
TCTGTTCATGTTAAAAACGAAATCAACTCTCTGTATAAACATATCGGGTGACCGTTAAGGCCAATGGGCCTCTTGTTTCTTGTTCCAGTTATAAATTATTTGAAAAATCTTATTATCTTATCATCGGAGATACGGGTCCCCTTTATTAATCACTCCGCTGTCTGTCTGTCTGTCCGCCCACAATTTTTTTTCCTGGCTGATAACTTTGTATTTATCGACCAATGTACATGAAACTTGGTCAAGATGTTAAGT
>NW_018429845.1:0-252 GCF_002113885.1 Mizuhopecten yessoensis
AATTCATCTGCTTTCTTTACATGTTTTGGACGTCTATCAACAATTGAGGCACCTTTCTTTTCCGAGATGACTTGTAAATTATGGTGAAAGTTCCCTTTATTTCTTAATTTTCTCCATCTAAGCTTCCTGTCTTTTGAACCTTTCTGTTTGGAGAGAATTTCTGCCACCTCCAACTCATTTGAATGTTTATTCTGTAAATGGTCAGACATTTTTGCAAATGTTCCACCACAAAAGAAACAAGCCTGTCTCTTG
>NW_018429846.1:0-252 GCF_002113885.1 Mizuhopecten yessoensis
TCAGTTTAAACAGAGAAACAGTGTGTAAACCTCAGTTAAAACAGAAAAACAGCTTGTAAACCTCATTTAAAACAGAGAAACAGTGTGTAAACCTCGGTTAAAACAGAGAAACAGTGTGTAAACCTCAGTTAAAACAGAGAGACGNGGTGTGTAAACCTCAGTTAAAACAGAGATACAGCGTGAAAACCTCAGTTAAAACAGAGAAATAGTGTATAAACCTCAGTTTAAACAGAGAAACAATGTGTAAACCTC
>NW_018429847.1:0-252 GCF_002113885.1 Mizuhopecten yessoensis
CAAAATTTTGTAAAAAGTCTTGTACTTTCTCACATTCCCATAGTGCGTGAATTATTGTCTCTATATCAGTCTTACATTGAAAACAAAGAGCACTATCGGTAAGAGCTGCTTTAACTAGATAACAGTTTGTTGTTAAAATGTGTTGATTTATTCTGTATTGAAGCCATTGTAATTTTGAATTTCTGGTTACTGTAAAAGAAATCATAAATATCAATTTCCATGTGTCATCATCGAATTCAAACAATTCATTCC
>NW_018429848.1:0-252 GCF_002113885.1 Mizuhopecten yessoensis
ATAGGTGTTCTTTTCCGGGTACTCCGGTTTTCTTCCAGTATTAAAGCCTGCCACGCCCTTAAATGACTATACCTGTTAATAGGACGCAACACAAAAACAAACAGACAAACAAAAATGCAATCTGCTGAAAAACTCAACAACTGTTGGAGGAGATATATACACGGTGTGAAATGTTGATACTGTACTGAAAATGTAGCTTTCACACAGTGTTTTTGGACATCTTTAGCGGATAGAACGTCGAAGGATGTGACG
>NW_018429849.1:0-252 GCF_002113885.1 Mizuhopecten yessoensis
TTACTGTAGACCAGGTCAGATTTGATGTGTAACCAGGGAATACTGAAGACCAGATCAGGATTGATGGATATACAGGGAATCCTGTAGACCAGGTCAGGTTTGATGTGTAACCAGGGATTACTGTAGAGCAGGTCAGGTTTGATGTGTAACCAGTGAATACTGAAGACCATATCTGGTTTGATGTGTAAACAGGGAATACTGTAGAAAAGATCAGGTTTGATGTGTGACCAGGGATTACTTTAGACCAGGTCA
>NW_018429850.1:0-252 GCF_002113885.1 Mizuhopecten yessoensis
GACACTTTGGGCGAGAACCTGTGTAGTTACTACACCAATTGCTACTGCAGAGGAGCCGGATTCTGCTTGAGGGGCACTCGATTCCCCTTCTACCAATGATTTGTCTACTTCAGGGTCTGCTCCCTTCCGGTACTGAAGATCGTTTTTTTCCATTGCTTTCGCTTGGTTTTTTGCCCTTAGCTTACTTCCAACCGTCTTCCTTTTTCCGGTGGCATGGTTTTGGGATTGCTTTATGTGGTGTTTTTTTTATAT
>NW_018429851.1:0-252 GCF_002113885.1 Mizuhopecten yessoensis
CCCAACTGTCAACATGTCTCTGGTTACGTAGTTAGAGGATACTCGAATTACACCAGGCGCCCAACTGTCAATATGTCTCTGGTTACGTAGTTAGAGGATACTCGGACTACACCAGGCGTCAAACTGTCAATATATCTCAGGTCTGGTAGTTAGAGGATATCCGGACTATACCAGGCGTCCAACTGTCAACATGTCCCTGGTCTTGTTGTTAGAGGATACCTGGACTACACCAGGCGCCCAACTGTCAACATG
>NW_018429852.1:0-252 GCF_002113885.1 Mizuhopecten yessoensis
TAAATTCATTCATCGAAATCTTTCGCATTATATATTAAGAAACGTCAAAAAACATAACTAGACAAAATACCTCTATAGTTTTAAATTTGATTTGTTATTTCAATATAATTATTGATAAACACAGAGGTTTTTCTAAAGAAAAAAGTGCAATGTTTTGTAAAAAAAAAGAAAAGAATCCATTACACACATACATTTTACCTGAAGAGTAAAAAAAAGTAATGCATTAATACTATAAATTACTCATTTTTCGTA
>NW_018429853.1:0-252 GCF_002113885.1 Mizuhopecten yessoensis
GGTATCTAAATGTGACTTTGATACAACTTGAGGAATCTAAATGTGTTTTTGATACAACTTGAGGAATCTAAATATGACTTTGATACAACTTGAGGAATCTAAATGTGACTTTGATACAACTTGAGGAATCTAAATGTGACTTTGATACTAGTGTAGNGTAAATGTGACTTTGATAAAACTTGAGGTACCTAAATGTAAGTTTGATATTAGTGTAGGTATCTAAATGTGACTTTGATACTACTGGAGGTATCT
>NW_018429854.1:0-252 GCF_002113885.1 Mizuhopecten yessoensis
TTGTGGTTGTTTCTGCTTGTAGACCGTCAGTTTCCTATATTGTTTTTGGTTGTTTCTGCTAGTAGACTGTCAGATTCCTATATTGTTTGTGGTTGTCTCTGCTGGTAGACCGTCATTTTCCTATATTGTTTGCTGATGTTTCTGCTGGTATACTGCAGTTTCCTATATTGTTGGTTATTGTTTCTGCTGGTAGACCGCCAGTTTCCCATATTGTTTGTGGTTGTAACTGTTTGTAGACTGTCAGTTTCCTAT
>NW_018429855.1:0-252 GCF_002113885.1 Mizuhopecten yessoensis
AGCCGCTTGGGATCGGGCAGGAATCCTTTTTGTTTTCGGAGTCCTCAAATTTACTATTGAAATAAAGCCCCCGTGATCTTTTTTTTTCATGCAGAGAAAATTACTGTGGTACCTCCGAGTCTGGAGAAGAAGATTTTCGAAATATTGGTTCATATTAATGATATTTTCAGGACGTTGTATTTCTTTTTTAAGTGAAAAAAAAACAATAAATTAATAAATGTAAACGTGAAAAGTGTTCACCATTAAAATGCC
>NW_018429856.1:0-252 GCF_002113885.1 Mizuhopecten yessoensis
CATGGCACTTTAGCGGTGAAACAAACAAACAAAAAATGGAAAAAAATCCAAGAAAGGGCTCTTAAATTTATTTATGATGAACACAAAAATACATATGAAAATTTACTAGCATGTTCAAAATTACCATCACTCAAAATCAGACGACTATTTTTTTTTTACAGATAACTGTATTATGGAATCTATTTACCACATCCCCTTTATCAATTTATTAGAAAATAAAACAGTTTCATATGACTAGATCACGATACTATC
>NW_018429857.1:0-252 GCF_002113885.1 Mizuhopecten yessoensis
GTTCCACAAACTTACTGCATCAGTAAGATATTCCAGAATTCAGAATTCTTACTTGTACACCATTTCCCAGGGAAAAAGTTAACTGAACCGACGAGACAAATTCAAAACACCGCCATTCCAAGGGCGGTCACTCAGGTAGTTGTAGAGTATGGTGTATGTGTAGAGTATGGTGTAGAGTATGATGTATGTGTAGAGTATGGTGTATGAGTAGAGTATGATGTATGTGTAGGAGTATGGTGTATGTGTAGAGTA
>NW_018429858.1:0-252 GCF_002113885.1 Mizuhopecten yessoensis
ATACACCCACGTTAATGTTAACATTATAGAAATATTATACACCCACGCTAATGTTAACATAATAGAAATATTATACACTCCGGCTAATGTTAACATTATAGAAATATTATACACCCAGGTTAATGATAACATTATAGAAATACTATACATCCACGCTAATGTTAACATTATAGAAATAGTATGCACCCGAGCTAATGTTGACATTATAGAAATAGTATACACCCACGCTTATGTTAACGTTATAGAAATAGT
>NW_018429859.1:0-252 GCF_002113885.1 Mizuhopecten yessoensis
TTGTGAAACCAGGGGAGAAAGCCACAGTGAAGCCTCGAAGCACCTAATCCATCTTAGAACTGGCGCCAACATGGGAGATGAAGATTGACCTTGACAGGAAGCTTGTGTTTCCAGGAATAGTTGAAACAACACTGAGGCCAGACATGGTAATATGGACAGAACAATCCAGACACCTCATCGCCATAGAGTTCACCGTACCATGGCAGGAGGCTGCGAGGAAGCTCACGAGAGGAAGAAAGCCAAGTATGATGA
>NW_018429860.1:0-252 GCF_002113885.1 Mizuhopecten yessoensis
AGCCAGGCATCCTCACTTACAATAAACCTGACTGTGTCCAGCCAGGCATCCTCACTTACCATAAGTCTAGCTGCCTCCAGCCCGGCGTCCACACTTACCATAAGTCTAGCTGCCTCCAGCCTGGCGTCCTCACTTACCATAAGTCTAGCTGCCTCCAGCCCGGCTTCCTCACTTTCCATAAGTCTAGCTGCTTCCAGCTAGGCATCCTCACTTACCATAAGTCTAGCTGCTTCCAGCCAGGCATCCTCACTT
>NW_018429861.1:0-252 GCF_002113885.1 Mizuhopecten yessoensis
AAGAAAAAAAATTAAGATAATTTTTATTTGATATCTGACACGTTTTACTTTCTGAATGTGGTATTAACAGAAAATTAACAACTTTTGGAGAAAAAGGGGTTTGTCAACCTCTTAGAGTTGCGAGGTTTTAGCTAAGAGTAACACTCAGCATGTTTATTGTGTAAACATGACCTCTGACCCAGTCAAAAACATAGATGCTATTCGTTGGATTCAGTTCTCGTGATATCTCGTAAATTCACGTATGCATGAAAA
>NW_018429862.1:0-252 GCF_002113885.1 Mizuhopecten yessoensis
AGGAACCTGCAGGGATGACCAATCATAGAAAAAAAATTCATAAAATATCCACTGATAGAATTATCACTTAAATCAAACAACAATCACAGTATTATTTGTATGAGACCGAAACATACCCTTATCATATGAGTGAGCGAAAACTCAAATCAATTATTTCCAATTTACGACCGCTGACGCTTTTCTTTGAATTTAATATGACGCAGAATGCATAACTGATGAGGACGATGAGTCTTAATCATAGTAAAGATATGC
>NW_018429863.1:0-252 GCF_002113885.1 Mizuhopecten yessoensis
TAAAATGAATGACATTGATCTGTCGTCAAGGTTACAGGGGTCAAAAAGGTTTTAAGTCTTTAAACGACTTTGTATGAAAAACCAAAAGGTCCAGAATAATGATATTTAGCCCGTAACATGCTGGGATGAAGTGCAACAATTTTTTTCTCAAATTAATGACATTGACCTTTATTCAAAGTCACAGATATTAAATTTGTTCAAAATCTCTTAACGGCTTCTTCTGAATAACCAAAAGGCCTAGGATGATAATAT
>NW_018429864.1:0-252 GCF_002113885.1 Mizuhopecten yessoensis
CTGACATCAGACCACATAGAGCATACGACATCAGTATCAACGAGAAGGATGAGGTGTTAGTTAGTACAAACACACCAGACATAGTGGTACTGAATCATGCAGGTACGATTGTGAGGAAGGTACCGTGTGGAATGGATGGGCGGTGTATTACATGTTTGTCGTCAGGAGACATTGCAGTGTCGGACTTAAATAATGTATCAATCGTACCAGACAGTTCTGGTACAACCAAATATAAATGGACTGGTGAACTCA
>NW_018429865.1:0-252 GCF_002113885.1 Mizuhopecten yessoensis
ATTTTTCAAGATATGCTTGACTGCTAGGAATTCATGGCTTACTTTCAAATTTGGCCTTTTTCAAGTCAGTTTAAATATCAAACTTTTAACGCAGTATTGTGTCATTATCTTAGCTGCATTGATTCATCCCTAAAATTTTATAATAAAGTATTCCAACCTTTGAGTTGGGAGATATCAAATGTGTCTCCAGGGGTGAATGAGTTACTGTATATCATTGTATCATGCTGGTAGGTCTACTAATATATATATATA
>NW_018429866.1:0-252 GCF_002113885.1 Mizuhopecten yessoensis
TGACTACACCTCTTGCAGGAAATTTACCTTTTTTCAAAGGGACATATCGTGAAAAACAATATTTCATTTATTTAATGTACACGTGTTGTTGTCTGGACAATCAATTATGTTTTTTGCTTTTTCTTATTCATAGTTCGTTCCCAATGTTCAGTTTGACCACTCCATTTCTTAATTGGCAAACAAAATATGTAGCATAAATGCTATTACTGCTGTATAATTTCAGGCTTGCATAATGCGTAAGTTAGGTTATAC
>NW_018429867.1:0-252 GCF_002113885.1 Mizuhopecten yessoensis
ATTGCTTAATAATGAGTTATTCAACATTTCCTGTTTGATAATCTATGTTGTAAGTCTGTTCTACAAGAGATACGTTACAACAACGAATGTTTGGTCATTGCTCGGCAGTGAACTGTGAACATAAAATATGTTAATGTCACCACTCGACCTGCCAGGCCATAATTCTGTGTGTCAATGTCCGTATTATAGAGAAAATGTATCAGGCTACAAATTATCTTACAAAAAAGTACCAAGAGGAACTGGTTATGTTAT
>NW_018429868.1:0-252 GCF_002113885.1 Mizuhopecten yessoensis
AAGAAGTCGTTCAAAAGAAAAAGTTGACGGACGAACGCCGGACGCCAGACGACGCAGTACTGCATAAGCTCACATGGCCCACAGGTTCAACAATTAGAGCATGAGCGCACTGAGATGGTGCCGCACGGAGAATTTCAAACCACAGAAAGTATGCTATCAATAGGTTTAATGCAAAATAGATTCATTTGTAACGATGTTAAAGATGATTTTGATTCAGAATAAATGCATACATGTACTTATATTCGAGAGAGG
>NW_018429869.1:0-252 GCF_002113885.1 Mizuhopecten yessoensis
AAATATGATTTCAATAAGTTATTATCACTTTTGATAGAACGGACAGAGTGTGTATGAGAGATACCGTGATCAAAGGTGTGACGATTCCGGCCGGCATGCACATCAGTATCCCAATATACAGCATCCACCATGATCCGGACAACTGGCAAGATCCAGAAAAATTCTTTCCTGAAAGGTACATTATCATTTACTATCATAGATTAATCGTCGTTATCCTGTCATTATAGTTCTATAAAACATTGTTATAATGCA
>NW_018429870.1:0-252 GCF_002113885.1 Mizuhopecten yessoensis
ACAGGATACGTTTACGCACACCTTTACGGTAACCGTTTATTAAGGAAATCCAATATCAAATTATACAGATACAGCAATTGTACAGACTCTCAAAATTCTCCCATAAACATGATGTACTATAAATGTAGTCCTATGTCTGAACCCTGAATACCCGAACTTTCTGATATATGCAAGGACAAAACAAATTTATTTATTCCTACTGTAGTTTTGATTATAACAGAAATGAACAATGTGCAATGTGCAATGTGCAAT
>NW_018429871.1:0-252 GCF_002113885.1 Mizuhopecten yessoensis
TTAGGACGAAACAACCTTTAGCGTGAATGGGATTTAGGACGAAACCACCCTTAGCGTGAACGGGATTAAGGACGAAACAACCCTTAGCGCGAACGGGATTTAGGGCCAAACAACCTGTTACCCTTTGAAGCAAAGACAATTATGTTTTAGCATGTACGATATATAGTAAAAATCTCCATGTTTTTTATCAATTTTATAATGTATACTTTTTAACCAACCATCTATGATACAAACAAGAGGCCCAGAGGGCAT
>NW_018429872.1:0-252 GCF_002113885.1 Mizuhopecten yessoensis
CAGACCAAGGTCAGACATACCATTATTGGTGATTATCAATTACCACAGGACTAGAACTGAGACTGATATCATACAATTATAGAGGATATTTAAATTATTACAGGCTATTTAAGATAGCATCCTTGGGGAAAAAATTATTTGGTTATAAATTCATGATCAATAACATGATATCAACTGATTTTAAATAAATCTGATTCACCACCAAATTCTAGTCATGCACTTCTGGATATGTACAAAATCTAAAAAAAATAT
>NW_018429873.1:0-252 GCF_002113885.1 Mizuhopecten yessoensis
ATATATTAAGTATTTGAATAGACGTATTTTGGATGAATTGAAGACCAGAGATACAAAACAATATGACACTTTAACCACACTGCGAGTATGGGATGAGGAAATCTTTGTACGGAATTTCATTGCTTGGGTTGCAAAACAAGAAAGTGTACCGAATGACTTCTTCTTTAAATGGACGACGAAGGAATGCGCGTCTGCAATTAAGAAGGATTTTCCAACTCCCAATGAGGATAATGAAAACAACTACTACAGTTT
>NW_018429874.1:0-252 GCF_002113885.1 Mizuhopecten yessoensis
TTTGGTTGTTTATTGATGATGCAGAATATGTCATACAATGGGTTACTTGACTGAAATGTCATGAATGATATGATCGCACTCAAATTTCAGGTTTGCGCTGAAGGGAATTGCCTTATATCCTCCTCATTTGTAGAACGGTGTACTGAGAAGCTTGGGGTCGCTTGTTCGATCCCCAGTAGCTTGGGGTCGCTTGTTCGATCCCCAGTCGAATCACACTTCTCTTTCTTGCAACAGGTTCTTATATGACCGATG
>NW_018429875.1:0-252 GCF_002113885.1 Mizuhopecten yessoensis
ATTATATGCAGAAATTACGGGCAACAATGTGTACATGTGTGGGTTTGGAATTAACCTAAGTATTCCTTTTCTTGGAGCATCTCCAGATAGGAAGGTATTTGACCCTAGTAGAACTCCCAACCATGGACTGTTAGAAAAAAGTGCCGTGACAGAGACTCGTTTGAAAAGTACAATTTCTTGAAAAAGGGAAATAATGGAACATTCAAACTGAAGCAAACACATCAGTACTATTATCAAGTAATGGGACAGATG
>NW_018429876.1:0-252 GCF_002113885.1 Mizuhopecten yessoensis
CATTATATTATGTCAATTAGACTGTTCTTGTGCGCTTGCAAACATTTGTCACCTGGTGCTTGTTTCATTTCAAAACAAGCCGCGTAATGTTATCATCTATAACACAAGAGGTAGTTGTCCTGTTCTGCCTGTTTGACCACAACATATTTGATAATGCGATATATGCCTAATAGTCTGTTGATGTATCAGAAATATACGAGAAACGATAAAACCAGCAGATATTAATCGTGCCCGCTGCATGAGCGTTTCCCA
>NW_018429877.1:0-252 GCF_002113885.1 Mizuhopecten yessoensis
AAAAAACAAAGAGCATTCAAAGACATGAAATTAAAGGGGAATTGTTATAAGTCTTGAAGAACAGTCGAATATTCAACAATGAATACATACATCAATAAGTTCAACCTTGGTCTTAATTTGGTGTTCGTTTGAAACTACATGTATTTATACTTGCACAATTGTCAGCTATAAGCCGAAATATCTTCCTATCCATAATTATACTTTACTGTTTATTGAGTGGCGCATTTCCACTATTTTTCATTCAATTATTCT
>NW_018429878.1:0-252 GCF_002113885.1 Mizuhopecten yessoensis
TGATCGGTGGTTCATTGATAAATTACTGATCTTTGTGAGACTTGACCGGACCGGTTCTCCCTCTGCAAGATTTTTTAATATTGATGTTTAAATTTATTATGTGTTAAATTCCATGGATTGCATAAAGAATAAAAAATGTTTCAATGTTTTATAACCGGGGTAAAAATCCACGGGTTGCTGCTCAATTTGAGTATAACTTATTGTACCGGTGCATGTTTGTGTCTTTTACAATCGTATATCTACATATTGAGA
>NW_018429879.1:0-252 GCF_002113885.1 Mizuhopecten yessoensis
GTAAATGTAGGCTAAATGGATAAATGCACTTATCAGGATGAAAGTAAAATGTTTTGATGTTTTCTAGCTTAGGTGTTGTACTCTTAGCTATTTATCAAACTACATTTGAGACGTATGCCACCTGATCTAAAGCTTCACAATGCTGATTAAATATGTAAATAAAATAGTTTACTACACAAACTGTGTAGATAATATATGTCAGCACGAACTTAGATAACAGGGATTGGCAACTCCAATTTCATTTCGCGTATG
>NW_018429880.1:0-252 GCF_002113885.1 Mizuhopecten yessoensis
AAAAAGAAGTACATTTCGTATACAAGTAGTTTATCATTTTTACATTATAATGTATGAACGATATGTTAATGCGCAAACATGATTTACTTCTCCTTAGTAAATCCAATCGGTTACTTTCATTACTTATGTTTTGATTTAGATCAATTTACCTACCACACTATCTACGATAAACAAAAAGATAGTTATTCACCAGAACAAGATGCAATATGTCTCCAAAATATATCGGCACACTCCTCCACATTATGCCAAGTT
>NW_018429881.1:0-252 GCF_002113885.1 Mizuhopecten yessoensis
ACGGAACTGGGAACCAGACCCTGTTCCGTATAGTAAACGTTTACTTAACGGAACTGGGAACCAGACCCCAGTTCCGTATAGTACACGTTTACGGTTTTTGTAAGTCTTTCCCTGTCTACAAGGCGCATTCTTATATCTGAATCAAGTACAGGAATCGATCGAACAACCTTTAAGACAAAAAATAAAACTACCATAGCCTCTTTAAAGGAATTGGTCTTACACAGAACTGAACTCCAAACTCTAGTTACGTTT
>NW_018429882.1:0-252 GCF_002113885.1 Mizuhopecten yessoensis
CGGAACACCCTTTGAACAGATATTTATTAAGCCTTATTTTGTTTTTTTACTTTTTTTCGAAAAAAAAGAAATGTGTGTATATAATATTTTTACAAAATCTGTATAATGTCCTGTCGCCTTTCCAATTTTCTTGTATCTTCAATATCTTGGCCGTTGTCCTGGTCGCGATATATTGAAGTTTCCAGCAAATATCTTTGAAAAAATGACTTTTTTTACATGACCTCCGAGCGGAGAACCACTATTTGAAAGCAT
>NW_018429883.1:0-252 GCF_002113885.1 Mizuhopecten yessoensis
AGACTATTTCTATTGTTATTTTCAGAAACCCAAATGGTCAAGGTTTAGTTCCGTGGGAGAAGTTCACCACTAGAGGGCGTTACTACTTGGATATTAATTACAAGCCAGTCCTAAGACAGGATCTTTACCAGAAACGTATCACGTTTTTACAGCAGGACATTCCAAATCAGCTCCGACAGAGTTCAAAGACAGAACTATAGTACACGTAACTGTATGTCTAACGTAGGACTGACACTACAGCCTGGACACAAG
>NW_018429884.1:0-252 GCF_002113885.1 Mizuhopecten yessoensis
GCTTTAGGTAGTAACGAGTAATTTAAGTTCATGTGTACAATTAACAACATAACATGTATAGATGTGTATACAATTATGTATTGTAATTATCCAAAAAACATTCATAACTGAACTTGTAATTGAAATCCATGTTTTTCTTATGGAATGTCATATTATAATGATAAATAAGTAGCGTTGTTGTACAGATTGGATATTAGTTAAACCAATTAATAATACAAAAACACTTAACGGAAGAGCAAACATAAGAAGTTT
>NW_018429885.1:0-252 GCF_002113885.1 Mizuhopecten yessoensis
CAGTGCCTATAAAATAAGGGCTGAACATTGCTTATGTTGTAATGCTTAAATGTTTTTTTCATGTGTCAATGTAGTACACATGTTAGTATGTATGTGACAGTAGTAGTAACAGTAGAAGTAGTAGTAGTCGTAGTAAGCAGTGGTAGTCGCATAGTCATTGCAATGCCGTACATTCACAGATAGCACTTGATATAGAGAATAGATGTTCTTTTATTGCTAACCAGATGTGGTAACATTAATATTGGTTAATAA
>NW_018429886.1:0-252 GCF_002113885.1 Mizuhopecten yessoensis
CTTTATGACTCACCAACTAAAGTTATAATTACTATAAATCATTTATGAACAGCCTACTTAAGCTATAATTACTTTAGATCAATTATTACTCACCAACTAAAGCTATAATTAGTATAGATCAATTAATACTCACCAACTAAAGGTACAATTAGTATAGATCAATTAATACTCACCAACTAAAGCTTTAATTAGTATAGATCAATTATGACTCACTGACTAAAGCTAAAATTACTATAGATCAATTATAACTCA
>NW_018429887.1:0-252 GCF_002113885.1 Mizuhopecten yessoensis
AAATATATCAGGTGACTGTTAAGGCCCATGGGCCTCTTGTTTTGTATTACAGAAGTAATGTAATTTGTAAAGTTATGTACGTCTTGTTTGCTCTAGTAGAAAAATACTCAAGGATGAAGCTGTACAGCTGTATGGTCAAGTATGATATCTATCACAAATGTACAAAACCATGTGGATATACCGACACTTGTATCAATTTTATTTTGTTTTATTTTTGCAAAGGTTGCACCATCGTGTCGTTCGACATAACTG
>NW_018429888.1:0-252 GCF_002113885.1 Mizuhopecten yessoensis
CATTCCATTCCGTTTGTCAACTGAAACGCTGACACCCCTGTAATGTATTACACTGGTATGAGGGGCGTCTCGGTCTGACTATAGAAAGACCTATTTGTTATGCTGGTATGAGGGGCATGTCTGTCTGGCTATAGACACACCTGTTTGTTACACTGATATGAGGGGATTTTATGTCTGGCTAAAGACAGACCTATGTGTTACACTGGTATGAGGGGTGTGTCTGTCTGGCTATAGACAGACCTATGTGTTACA
>NW_018429889.1:0-252 GCF_002113885.1 Mizuhopecten yessoensis
TCTCTATAGCAGGTTTGACAGTAGTTATAGACAAGTGGTAGCTATAGACAGTTGGTCTCTATAGCAGGTTTGACAGTAGTTATAGATAAGTGATAGCGATAGACAGGTGGTCTCTATAACAGGTTTGACAGTAGTTATAGACAAGTAGTAGTTATAAACAGGTGGTCTCTATAGCAGGTTTGACAGTAGTTATATACAAGTGATAGTTGTAGACAGTTGGTCTCTATAGCAGGTTTGACAGTAGTTAGACAA
>NW_018429890.1:0-252 GCF_002113885.1 Mizuhopecten yessoensis
AAAAAAACATGTATTATTCCCTATTTATGTTATGTATTTATAATTATGATACATATGTGAATATTTTCACATGTGTTTTGTACTTGCAAATCAGTCTGGGATATAATCAAAGTCACTGTGTATAAACAACATTAAAGTGATATTACCAGTCATTTTCGAATTAGAAAATTTTCTGTGTAATTTGTTTTTAAACATTTAATTTTACAAAAGATGTAAAAGAAACTGATTACTTTACAGAGCATATCAGATACC
>NW_018429891.1:0-252 GCF_002113885.1 Mizuhopecten yessoensis
AAAAGATAGAAATGCGATATATGCCACAAAGAGTTCACAAGAAAAAATAGACTCACAAGACACAGCAAATCTCACTGGCCGCCCACGCATACCTGTTGTGGGAAATCGTTTTGGCGAGCCGACAAGTATCGAGAGCACGTTAAGACCCATAACGTGAACGGGTGGTGGTGGAGTCAATCAAAGGGGGAGCATTGGAGAAGATATCCAACAGCCGATGGAGGGACGACAAACGGATGTCCCCAAAGGCGACCA
>NW_018429892.1:0-252 GCF_002113885.1 Mizuhopecten yessoensis
TACTAAGTCCTGAGTTATTGATTTTTAATGTTATTCCACTAGTCAATCTTGGCCACCGCTGCGTGGTTTGGTTTGGTATAGTATTGTTTAACGTCCAATCAACAGCTCTGGTCATTTAAGGACGTACCTCCCATGTGTGCAAGATGCATGCATGTAGTGTATGCGTGTGTGTTCTGGGAAGCTGCAAAATCGACGACATTTCGACCCTGCAGATGTTCAAATCGGGACTGTAGCGGTACATTTTGTTCTAAT
>NW_018429893.1:0-252 GCF_002113885.1 Mizuhopecten yessoensis
TGATTCAATAATGATCACCGTTTGATGTAAGACTATTATAAAATGCGATATTGTGTTTATTTCCACGAACTATATTTTTTACGGGAAAAGCCATGAGACTTCATTCCGTGAGCAATATGGTTTTATAAACAATGGGCTGTTCCACCGCTCGAACAAACACCGCGAAATTCAAATTTAAAAATGATTTGTGAACTAAAAAATGAAAATGAAATTATAAAACAGACTTCTGTTCCGTGTTATGGTCCTACAACA
>NW_018429894.1:0-252 GCF_002113885.1 Mizuhopecten yessoensis
AACCACCACCGGTCCAAGGGAATACAATCCATCGGAATGAGAAGCTAAGGATCGGAGATAAAAAAAATCCCTGAAGGCAGTCTGTCAGCGCCAGAAAGCAGCAGACATGACCCCCTGAAAGGAGGACCTTTGAGAAGGGCCTATTATGAGCCCGAACAGCATGGCCGGGACCTGGAAGACCTTTCCGTTGCACGTAAAACGGAGGTATACTTCCGTGCCAACTTCTTGATGGGGATGTGGAAGTAGGCGTCC
>NW_018429895.1:0-252 GCF_002113885.1 Mizuhopecten yessoensis
TATGATTCTTATACTCATACAAGCACCAAAACTCGGTTTGGTTTGGTTTATTTTGTTTAACCATCTATTAACAGCTAAGGCCATTTAAGGAAGGTTATTATATGTAAAATCGAAACTGTAATCAAATACTTACTAAGAGCGTAAAACGAATGTTAAACAATCTTATACAAGTTAATTGAAACTTTAATTTGATGATATATATATTACAATCAAATACTTACTAAGAGCGTGAAACGAATGTTAAATTATATT
>NW_018429896.1:0-252 GCF_002113885.1 Mizuhopecten yessoensis
TAATGTGATATATATTTGTGTATAAACAGTCGTTTCATTTCCCATGTTATGTAGTGCTCAACTCCAGCAAGCTTCATACTTACAGCTAGCGTTTGGTTCGTAAGAGGAAGCGGTTTAAGTGTCTTAACAAAACCTTTTGTGTCCTTAAATAAAGGTTAAGGTCATTCCTTTTCACAAACATTGGTGTGTTAATCTTCGTTCTTGAGAAGAAACTGTTTAAGTGTTCTGACAGATTTGACCTCTGTAACCTTG
>NW_018429897.1:0-252 GCF_002113885.1 Mizuhopecten yessoensis
ATTTCTTAAATAATGGAGGTTGGGTCGACCCCTAAGGCCAGGGGGCGGGGCCCTGAAAGGGAACTTAGCTAAATTTTCTTTAAGAACAAATATTTCTTAATTCAATGAGGTTGACTTGACCCCTGCGATCCTAAGAAATGGTGAAGCTAGATTATCATATTCTGTGGTGTAGTTTTCATAAATGGTTAAAAATTGGTTTCGAGGTTCATAAAAGCTTATAGTTGAATGAAAATTAAAGTATTGTCTTATTAC
>NW_018429898.1:0-252 GCF_002113885.1 Mizuhopecten yessoensis
GAAGTTTCATTTTCATCATTATATTTTGTGAAAATGTTTACTATCGATTAGTGAAACTATTTCAGTTTCATCTTCACTTGAATGCTATCTTATATTACGGATATGTGAAATTCAAAACACGTATCAAACTATCGATGAAACAATACCGAATATTGAATGTATACTGACATTTTCTGTGTTTACATCATAACTAATCTCAAAGGACACCTTTTGTCGATTTTTACACCCTCCTGATCTTGAAATATATAGAAT
>NW_018429899.1:0-252 GCF_002113885.1 Mizuhopecten yessoensis
GTTATATTGTTGTACTCACGTACCTGGATATCCCTGTTGTTTTATAAATACTAACAATAACAAAAAACTTTGACACAGACACTATATCATTTTGTACACAATTTGTATATTAGCTATGCTGATGGCCGGTGCAAAGGTAACCATGTTGCATTCCTGCGGGAAAATACATATATATATGAAAAAAAACTGTTCATGGAATACATTTTTTTTTGGTACGAGTTCACTGTAAACAATTGCAAAGTTACACAATAA
>NW_018429900.1:0-252 GCF_002113885.1 Mizuhopecten yessoensis
ACAGTCCTTGCATACCTATAAGTTTGTCCCTATACTTCAAGAAAAGAAAGTTGTTCAAATAAACAACTTCTAAAATAGTGTTTAAGATCAAAGGTGACTTACTAATAAAAGACTTGTGGTGGGGGGGATGTCAGGCACATGGCAGGACCTGGCCGAAGGAGAGTTTTAGTATACCTATATAGAGCACTGAAAGTGTTGGAAAAAAATTGGCCAAATACACTACAGCTGTACTGTATACTGGGCGGCCAAATA
>NW_018429901.1:0-252 GCF_002113885.1 Mizuhopecten yessoensis
AGTAATGACTCTATTCCTTTTTTGGCAATATAAGTACTTAACAAATTTATATTATTGTAATAATATTATGATATATATTTATACATTTACTTTGATAATATATTCATACAGCTGAGTGAAGATGACGAAAAGAACGTATTTGTATCTTTAAGGGAGACAATTTGAATGACAATAACAAAAGAAAACTGCGTTTTGTGCTGGTATATAACCTTGTCCCCTGCGACACGTTCATCCAGAAGTTTGGTCGTAACT
>NW_018429902.1:0-252 GCF_002113885.1 Mizuhopecten yessoensis
TGTGTTGTTTGGTTAAGATACTAAGCATAGAACAGTGTTGTTTATATGGTTTTGGACAATTATAAGTCTGGTTGTTGAAGTTCTGAACAATGTGTTGTTTGGTTAAGATACTAATCATAGAACAGTGTTGTTTATGATGTTTTGGACAATAATAACTCTGGTTGTTAAGGTACCGGCCAATGTGTTGTTTGGTTAAGATACTAAGCGTAGAACAGTGTTGTTTATGATGTTTTGGACAATTATAAGTCTGGT
>NW_018429903.1:0-252 GCF_002113885.1 Mizuhopecten yessoensis
AGGGTCATTCTAGCCTTATTGGACAGGTAGCTATAGGGTAATTCTAGCCTTAGAGGACAGGTAGCTCTAAGGTCATTCTGGCCTTATAGGACAGGTACCTATAGGGTCATTCTAGCCCTAAGAGGAGAGGTAGGTTTTGGGTCATTCTACCTTAAATGACAGCTTTAGGGTTATTCTAGCCTTAAAGGACAGGTAGCTATATGGTCATTCTAGCCTTCTTGGACAGGTAGCTATAGGGTTATTCTACCTTAT
>NW_018429904.1:0-252 GCF_002113885.1 Mizuhopecten yessoensis
CTTAAATAGACCATTCTGATAGAAATTCAAGTTCCTGTGGTTAGACAAAATCATAAAGGCCAAAATTTACAACGAACTATCTACCTCACCAGGATACTGACCGTTCCAATAAAGCCAAATTCAAATGTTTGTCGCAAATGGTCCCACATTCAAGACTGAAGAGCCGTCCCTAATCCATTTTTTGTGTGTGTAAATTTCTAACATTTTTGAGCTTAAATAGACCATTCTGATAGAAATTCAAGTTCCTGTGGT
>NW_018429905.1:0-252 GCF_002113885.1 Mizuhopecten yessoensis
ATGTCTTTTAAGTAAGATAGGGTCATATTATTTTGTATTTTATACAAAAAAAAGATGAAGCTTACGGCGAGTGCGTCTTTCAGACAGAGTTTCCCAACCTGTTTCAAAATACAACGACTCTCTACTAGCAAAGAATGGTAAACACATGACAATACGCGCAACTTCTAATTGTATTTTTTCCAATTAACATGCATCGGCGATAGAGCAACCATCCCATACCTCCAGACAATATTCCAGAAGAAGTAAGATAAA
>NW_018429906.1:0-252 GCF_002113885.1 Mizuhopecten yessoensis
GGAATAGGCTTTGATAATCTGACAGATGTAGGAAGGAGGTATGTATCAGGGGTGATGTGTGGAAACAGCAGTATTGGACTGACAACGGATTACACGGAGAGCGTGGTAATGTTCCTGTTACAGTCTTACAGCAACTTGGCTGTTCCTAATGACGGCATGGTGACGTTCGACAGCTGCAAACTAAAAGATGAACAATTCAAATTCAGCAGCTCTAATCCTTACTACATAGGTTACATTAACCACGCGGATGGC
>NW_018429907.1:0-252 GCF_002113885.1 Mizuhopecten yessoensis
CGCACCTCTCGAACACTTTACCAATTATACTTAAAAGTGAAATTGTTCGATAGTTTTAACATCATTACGGCTATCTTTTTTATGTTTAGGTAAAACATTTGCCTCTTTCCACGATGATGGAACTATTCCTTGTGATAAGGATTTATTAAAAAAAAACACATAAATAGTGGCTCAGCAAGTGATGTTGCAGCTTCCTTGAGTACTTTTGGACTAATAAGATCTGGTCCTACAGCTTTACCAGTTTTCAAATTG
>NW_018429908.1:0-252 GCF_002113885.1 Mizuhopecten yessoensis
ATGTTCTCATACAACATTGTCCGATTCTATGTTCCCATACAACATGATCCTTTGTTATGTTCCCAAATAACTATGTCGTGTGTTACGACATTGTCCTTTATTATGTTCCAATATGTACAACACAGGTTCTGTTTTACCTATATGTTTTATTTCAATTCAAACAATCAGCGAGTACTTGAATTATTTTATATCTACCTATTATATCACAGAGCATGGTGTGGAACGGTTAGAGCATTGCATTGGCAACATTAC
>NW_018429909.1:0-252 GCF_002113885.1 Mizuhopecten yessoensis
TATGATGTCACAAAACGAAAGCACTGGGTTTGACCAGACTCTCTACTCGGCGTACCTTGCGCAGGCAACAAGAGTCTGGTTGAACGAGACTAGCAGTAGACTAGAAGCTAATACAAACGGATTAGTGCTTCCATACATTAAGGTCATGTATGATGCAAGTGTAGTGTTCCTACCTTAATGTTGTTGTTATATAAAATGGTATTGATTATAATGTCAATAAACGTGAAAATCACTGCAACTCGCCGTCCAATG
>NW_018429910.1:0-252 GCF_002113885.1 Mizuhopecten yessoensis
GGACCAGGAAATGTAGGCATCATTCCGTAGCAGATGCATGGTTGCGATGAAGACTCATCATAAAAAATATGGTCAAAATTTGGTTATTATATTTTCTAAATTTTTCCTACCTCATCTGGACATTAATATTTTTATTATATATATAGGACCTTACATTCCCATTTCATATGAGATTTATGAAATTTAAGATTTTATTTCAATTTGGCGAGCTAAAATAAAATATTCGTTACGAGTTTCATAAATTTCATATGA
>NW_018429911.1:0-252 GCF_002113885.1 Mizuhopecten yessoensis
TTTAATTCCCCGAGACATTGTTCCATAAGTCTTTGGTAGGTGGCCGGAGCGTTGGCCAGTCCGAACGGCATCCGGTTATACTCGTAGAATCCAAGTGGCCCTAGCGTAAATGCCGTCCGCTCTTTATGGTGCTCTGCCACCTCCACCTGATGGTAGCCACTCTTCATGTCTAATACGGAGAACAATGTGGATCCAGAAAGTGAGTCAAGTATTTCCTCAATCCGAGGGAGAGCATAGGCATCTTTTATGGTT
>NW_018429912.1:0-252 GCF_002113885.1 Mizuhopecten yessoensis
GTTCTTTATACGGAAGGTGTGAATTGACGTAGAATGGCTTGGCTTTTCACGTAATAATGTCTTGTAATTACGAATGGGTTTTTTGCATTCTTTTAAGCAACGTTAACCACTGGTTTTATTATAGGATGGTGCAGAATTTCTCTTCAGTGACGAATTGGTAGTAAACCAATGTATAGCGGTGGGTAACGAGATGAAGCTTGTTGTTAAGAAACGAGGGACTCGTGTGGTACTAACGAGTGTAAGGTCCAGGAT
>NW_018429913.1:0-252 GCF_002113885.1 Mizuhopecten yessoensis
AGCTCTTTTGACCTATTTGTGTAGAACTTCGTGTATGTATTGGTGAAAAAGACCCTTTTCCGACTCCTTGGAACAATTCCAAACAGTAGAGTTGAAACCAAGAAAAAGCGGAAAATAAAATAATTAAAAACAATAAGTGTGATTTGTTAGGTCAGTCTAAACTAATTTAGATTTTTGATAAATTGAAATAATTTCCATGTGTTTTCTGCATATCTGCAAAACACAAAAGCTTAATGACCAGTTTCTTCAAAA
>NW_018429914.1:0-252 GCF_002113885.1 Mizuhopecten yessoensis
TTCTGTAACTCTTCATTTCTGGAGGAAATAAAGGAAATAATAACATGTTTTTCCGATCGTGTATGAAAATAGGCATTTTGTTTCGAAGGAAAATCATTCAATCCAATGTATCCAAAAACAATATTTATTTCATTCTTTTAACTTCAAGCTTCGGAACAGTATTCATAAGTTTAGTTTTAGAAAAGTATTTTTTTCATCGACTAATGTATATCTACAGTACAAAACATTCGTTCTTCAGCAACACAACAAAGA
>NW_018429915.1:0-252 GCF_002113885.1 Mizuhopecten yessoensis
ATACTACCCAGATCTTTCACACTACTTTTGCATCACATGTAGTTCAAGTTACTTTTGTTACAAAATGATTTTTTCTTCATTTGGCAACATCGATAACATCAGTTTTTACATAACTCGCCAAGTCGCCCGAGCGAGGCTCTTCAATGGTAACACGTGCGTGCTTAAACAGAGTTGCTTCCCCTTGCTACACGCCTTTAATTTCTTTCATCCGGAAGTAGACGTCCAGTTGGGAAACAGGAAATGTATCCTTGA
>NW_018429916.1:0-252 GCF_002113885.1 Mizuhopecten yessoensis
ATGTAAATATTTTTTCTCATATTTTTGCTCCAGTTCCATCGATTTCGATTTGTGTTGATGCTACGGTACATTATTGTTACTTTGTTTGACTTTGTGATATTTTTTTTCGTTTGTTGTTTATGCTAAGGTATGTTTTGCCCCCGTGTGTTTACGATGTGGTGTAATTTGCCCTATACGTTGATCAGATATTATTTATTTTTCATTATTCCCGAAGATGGGGGCGTTTCATCGCCTTATCATATGGTTTGTTGA
>NW_018429917.1:0-252 GCF_002113885.1 Mizuhopecten yessoensis
AAAAACCGAACCAAGTACAACTACACACAAAGAGGGACCTCATTGGTTGATTTTCATCCCGGTATGTTCTTTTAAAATGCCGTAAAAATGACATGTTCAATAAGATATGTCAGATGAGGTTATTTTATCAAAAGAGTTACATGTATACATCATTACAAACGAAAACAAAGATATCAGTTACATGTTTTTATCATATGTTAATTAGATATTGGTGATGAGGTCAGTGATATAAATAGAAACGCAAATGAAAGT
>NW_018429918.1:0-252 GCF_002113885.1 Mizuhopecten yessoensis
AACTGATGTTAAGGTGAGCACACACGTCCCTTCACCACAACAGATGTTAAGGTGAGCACGCACGTCCCATCACCGCAATTGATGTGAAGGTGAGCACGCACGTCCCCTCACTACAACTGATATTTACAAGGTGAGCACGCACCTCTCACTACAACATATGTTAAGATGAGCATGCGCGTTCCCTCACTTCAACTGATATTTATAAGTTGAGCACGCACCTCTCACTACAACTGATGTTAAGATGAGCACGCA
>NW_018429919.1:0-252 GCF_002113885.1 Mizuhopecten yessoensis
GTAGGGCGATCGAACACATGAAATACAAACTACAGAACAACGGAAAGTTGGATTATCGAACAAATGAAATACTAACTACAGAACAACGAAGGGTAGGGTTATCAAACACACGAAAGACAAACTACAGAACAACGGAGAGAAGGGTTATTGAACACATATAATACAAATGACAGAACAACGATGTGTAGGGTTATTAAACACATGAACTACAAACTACAGAACAACGAAGGGTAGGGTTAGCAAATACATGAA
>NW_018429920.1:0-252 GCF_002113885.1 Mizuhopecten yessoensis
CTGTTATTTAATACTCGTAACATCCCATGCCTCATTCGAATTCCTAATGCAGTGGTCAAACTCATTAAGACTATGCAGTAATTCCATCATCTGAATATTAATAACTTGAACCTGCATATGCATACAATGTACATTGTACATCCACTTCAGTGAAATGTTTATTATCTCAACATTGATAATTAATTCCTATTGTTTATTTTCATTACTCCAAACTTCAGCGGACACCTATCAAACGCTAACAAAACTTGTACC
>NW_018429921.1:0-252 GCF_002113885.1 Mizuhopecten yessoensis
TCAGTACGACTGTACAAAGAGTATATGTATGGTAAATGTTGTGTCCGTACGTTAATGTGTTTCGTTCTGTAACGTTTACTCAGTAAGACTGTACAAAGAGTTTATGTATGGTAAATGTTGTGTCTGCACGTTAATGTGTTTCTATCTGTAATGTTTACTCAGTAAGACTGTACAAAGAGTATATGTATGTTAAATGTTGTGTGTGTGCGTTAATGTGTTTCTATCTGTAATGTTTACTCAGTACGACTGTAC
>NW_018429922.1:0-252 GCF_002113885.1 Mizuhopecten yessoensis
CAGTCGGATTGGGCGACAGCATTTGAGTTTCATGGTTCGAATCCCATGGTTAAAACACCAATAATGATTTATTTATTTATTTAGCAAGGTGTATATTCCGTTTCACCTTATCTGTAATAAAGTACATATAGTTAGTTATAAACAGTAACAAATTAAAAGTAGAGACACAAACTATCCACATAAAATCGTAAAGCGCTATGGAAAAACACGGCGTCAACACAACAAGAAAAACACAAGATCTTGGTTTTATTA
>NW_018429923.1:0-252 GCF_002113885.1 Mizuhopecten yessoensis
AACGGTGGTAATACTAACGGTGGTAATACTAACGGTGATAATACTTACGGTGATAATACTAACACTGGTAATACTAACGGTGGTAATACTAAAGGTGGTAATAATAACGGTGATAATACTAACGGTAGTAATACTAACGGTGATAATACTAACGGTGGTACAATGTAATACTAACGGTGGTAATATTAACGGTGGTTATACTAACGCTGATAATACTAACGGTGGTAATACTAACGGTGGTAATACTAACGG
>NW_018429924.1:0-252 GCF_002113885.1 Mizuhopecten yessoensis
CCAAGTGTTAGGTCAGTAAAATGGTCTGACTGACCATTGCCAAGTTTTGGGATAGCCATGGTCTGACTGACCATCACCAAGTGTTGGGTCAATAATGGTCTGACTGACCATTACCAAATGTTAGGGCAGTAATGGTCTGACTGACCATCACCAGGTGTAACGACAGTAATGGTCTGATTGACTATTACCAAATGTTAGGTCAGTAATGGTCTGACTGACCATTACCAATTGTTAGGTTAGTAATGGTCTGAC
>NW_018429925.1:0-252 GCF_002113885.1 Mizuhopecten yessoensis
AGTAATATTCCACTGACTTTGTAAGTTCATTTCAACTCTATGTGATTGATCGATTTAATATATTTAAAAACAAAAATGAACCGGAAACTATTTATTTGTTGGGTTTACCAATTTTTAATGAAGGCGCACACGAAGGAGTGATATGGTGACGTCAATTGCCGTTATCTCTGTCTTTCTGTTTTAATAGTATGCGACTAGAAAATGCACTTGTCAACGCACATTTTGGATCCTTTTACTGTGTATTTTGATATT
>NW_018429926.1:0-252 GCF_002113885.1 Mizuhopecten yessoensis
CCCACCCCAGACCATTGTATACTCCACCTGGGTTGTTGGAGTTGAAGCTTCTTAGCAAATGATAGTAACAGAAATTCTGGTTCTTCATTTGAATTTCATTGGTTACAAGCTACAATTTGAAGGCCTGTCAGATCATGGTATTTCACGGTACTTGTTTAAGTATCCATCCTTGAAGCAATCAAGGGACGGGCGATTATTATTACAATAATTTGAGGTGCTTTCTTTCTCATTTGATTTCTTTGCTGGATTTTA
>NW_018429927.1:0-252 GCF_002113885.1 Mizuhopecten yessoensis
CCGTGTGGCCCTGTATAACCTTATTGTGTTGATGATCTATACATTCAACGTGTGGCCCTGTATGACCTTAGTATTTTGAAGATCCATAAAGACTTCCGAGTGGCTCTGTATGTCCGTATTATGTTGATGATCCATTAAGGCTAGCGTGTGGCCCTGTATAACCTTAGTGTGATGATATACTATCAATACGACCGTGTTGCCCTGTAGGACCTTATTGTGTTGATGATCCATACATTTTACCGTGTGGCCCTG
>NW_018429928.1:0-252 GCF_002113885.1 Mizuhopecten yessoensis
TTGAATTCCTCCATTCATACAGAAGGAGAAGAATTTTAAACATTTGTCTGTATGTTCTCCCTAATGGGCTCCGCCCCTCTGATCCCAGGGGAACCCCATCCTCCTTTTATACAAAAGTGAATCCCCTTTGGCCGAGGATACTCCAGGTCAAATTTACTTAAAATCCACTAAACCGCTCAGGACTAGTATAATTTTAAGGGAAAAGTTGACGGACAGACGGCAGACGACATACACAGCGCCATGGCATAAACT
>NW_018429929.1:0-252 GCF_002113885.1 Mizuhopecten yessoensis
CTTCTTCACTGATCGTACAAATACTAACACTCCAGTAATAGAGTCCTAAATACCAACCTTCTCTACTTATCGTAACAACACTAGGGCACAATTAATGCAGTCCTAAATACTTACCTTCTCCACTGATCATAACAACATTAACACTCCAGAAATACAGTCCTAAATACTTACCTTCTTCACTGATCGTATAAACACTAACACTCCAGGAATACAGTCCTAAGTACCAACATTCTTCACTGACCGTAACAACAC
>NW_018429930.1:0-252 GCF_002113885.1 Mizuhopecten yessoensis
GCGAATTATTTACTATAATTTGCAATTTGCAAAACAAAAGGGAAATAACTCAAACTGCCTTACCGTAGTACATGTATAATACAATGTATTATTTTCGTTTGCCTAGCTCGACATTTACAGCCATTCCGATTTAATCGTAGCAAATATCCAAACAGTTAATACCACATCTTTGAAGTTCGAAATGCTACTTTGTTTGTGAGGGATAGCGCTACCAAACAAATAAAAGTAGAAAATAAAGACAAATTCTGAAAA
>NW_018429931.1:0-252 GCF_002113885.1 Mizuhopecten yessoensis
TACTAATGGTGTGACCTAAGTATTAACAATGTAACCTAGGTGCTAACGGTGCGACCTAGGTATTCACGGTGTAAACTACGTACTAACGGTGTAACCTAGGTATTAACTGTGTTACCTAGGTATTAACAATGTTACCTATGTAATAACAGTGTAGCCTAGGTATTAACGATGTAAACTAGGTAATAACGGTGTTACCTAGGTATTTATGGTGTAACCTAGGTTTTAACAGTGTTACCTAGATATTGACGGTGT
>NW_018429932.1:0-252 GCF_002113885.1 Mizuhopecten yessoensis
CCCCCGTTAAATATAAATTCGCGCACCATCGAAAATTGACAGCTGTAAAATAACAACATTTTTGCAGATCGATGTAGGCGATTTTGATTTTCTTTCATTTTTTGCATACTCAACGTTAAAGCCAAAAGTGAGATGTTGCCAAGTAAGGCGTTAGGAAATATAAAGGTAATTAGAAGTAAAACGAAATATAAAGATCCAAAATATTGCAATGAGTGCTGTAGATTTATTTTGGTCGCTTTTGTGTACCTAAAT
>NW_018429933.1:0-252 GCF_002113885.1 Mizuhopecten yessoensis
TATATTGCATAATCACCGACTGTTGTACCGCAGACTCTACCCCTGCAGGTCAGGGATCGAGAAAAGACTACACCTGCTGTTACCCCCTGCATGTAAAGTACGAGGCGACAAACGTGGGAAACCCCCTGCAGAATTGGGTATTTGCTTTCTTGCTTCATAGCACCTTGCTTGGCAATACCTCACTTCTGGCATTCGTTGAACGTTCGCCCCGGTAAGGAAGGCAATGGATTCTGTTCCTAGACCAGGACATAC
>NW_018429934.1:0-252 GCF_002113885.1 Mizuhopecten yessoensis
ACAATGCTTTCGTCCAAATGTAGTACTTTCCTCTTTACAATTTTAATTAGTTCAAATTTGTTTGATGACTTAAACATTATTTAAGATTAAATCTAACAATAAAATACATTTATTTCGTTAAATATGCGGTGATATGGACATGAAAGAGTTATATTGACCGTTTTATCTCGGTAAATATAGCTTTTTACAGGTTCAGATAACCACACATTCAACTCAAGAAAAGTCTATCATTGATAAACATACATATCTTTA
>NW_018429935.1:0-252 GCF_002113885.1 Mizuhopecten yessoensis
GAAATTTAATATTATGATTCAGTCAGTTACTCAATTTCATAAAAAATACACTTGTTCATACTAACTTGATACTTTATTTACTAAAGAACAGTGTGTCATTTGCTTGTTTCAATTTGTCTGAATGAACATCATATGTAAAGGTATATTTTGGTTGTAGAATCAATATAACAGATTAATTGACAAAATTAATTTAATGTCTATACAACGGTTTGCGAATGAATATTTATTTACCGCTCAACCAATCAACTTATG
>NW_018429936.1:0-252 GCF_002113885.1 Mizuhopecten yessoensis
ATTGGATTCGATTAATTTAGGCCCTTATCTGGGATAACCCATAAAGCCACATTGTAGCTTAATTACAATGCGGTCCTTTAGATTTTAATAAATCAATTAAATTCACAAAATAGTAACACAATTGTAAGATAGATATTGGTAATGCAATTGAATAATGTACACCATTTATATTAAGTTTAGGTTTCGATTTACCTTCCACGCTTTACCCGTAACTTCTGTAACAGTGTTGGTGTGTTGCATTACACCTTAAAC
>NW_018429937.1:0-252 GCF_002113885.1 Mizuhopecten yessoensis
CAGATATTGATCTGTTTTTGTTATCGCATTTGAAATTTTGAAAACTTACAACCTCTTTTTTAAACTATCAAAGGTGTTAAACGTTAAAGATATGTCATGTGTGTTATGGCTGATGGCAAAAAAGTTACATAATGAAACATTATTAAATTAGCAGAACGTTTTGAGAGCAATTCATTTATATAATTACAATAAGTTTATATAATAATGCTATTTTTTGTGAATGACCCTAGCGACTAAACAACGACTGGTCTG
>NW_018429938.1:0-252 GCF_002113885.1 Mizuhopecten yessoensis
GGGCGGGTTACGGGTACCATCCCCGGCTCGTAGAGGGGCGGGTTGCGGGTACCATCCCCACCTCATAGAAAGGCGGGTTACGAATACCATCCCCGGCTCATAGAGGGGCGGGTTACGGATTCCATCACTAGCTCATAGAGGGGCGGGTAACGGATACCATCACTAGCTCATAGAGGGGCGGGTAACGGTTACCATCCCCGGCTCGTAGAGGGCGGGTTACGGGTACCATCTCCGGCTCGTAGAGGGGCGGGT
>NW_018429939.1:0-252 GCF_002113885.1 Mizuhopecten yessoensis
ATCACTTTTGGTATCAGTATTTATTTCATTTATATTTGAATTTAAAAACAACACTTATCCTAGCTGTGGATAAATCTATAAACAAAACGTTTCTGTATTATATGATTTTACTTGTTTGGAATTTGAACCGGTGTTTTCTTTTGTCAGGCCGATTGAAATTATTAAGTTGCTCATTATGTGCTCACATACCGGGTAGCCCTATTTGTATAGTACGGAGTGATCCAGTTTAAACATTATTATTTAAAGATGTCA
>NW_018429940.1:0-252 GCF_002113885.1 Mizuhopecten yessoensis
AACATACCAGCTTAGCTAGTTAGGATATATTACATATAACGTAACGTTCCAGCTTAGCTAGTTAGGTAGGATATATTTCATATAACTTAACATACCAGCTTAGCTAGTTAGGATACATTTCATATAATGTAACATACCAGCCTAGCTAGTTAGGATACATTACATATAACGTAACATACCAGCTTAGCTAGTTAGGATTTATTTCATATAATGTAAGGTACAAGCTTAACTAGTTAAGCAATATTTATTTAA
>NW_018429941.1:0-252 GCF_002113885.1 Mizuhopecten yessoensis
CGAATCATTAGTTAGGCCTCTTATACTGTTTCGAAAAATATTGCTGTAGCAGGATTAAGATTAAGTATGTTATATTTATGTGTGTTTCGCTCTAACACATTATCAAATGATAGATATCTACCCCAATGAAAAGTTTACAGTCATTGACAGCTTTGTACATCGGTAAATACTGACCGAATCATTGAGAGACTTGAATATGATAATAGCAAAGTTGGAATTATTGAGGGGGGATGTATTAATATATGTAATTAC
>NW_018429942.1:0-252 GCF_002113885.1 Mizuhopecten yessoensis
ATTTGTTCAAATGGATGACCTTTGTCAATACTCATGGTCACAGGGGTCAAATATGTTGAATCTATAAACGACTTCTGAATATCCAGAACGTCCAAGGTAAGTGTGTGTTTACGTGAAGGACCTTGACAATCTTTCAAGGCCACATCTGGTTAATTGTGCATAAATCTTTAAAAGTTATCTTCTCAATAAACAAAAGGAATAGGTTGCTGATATTTGACAAGTTGCATTCTGGGATGAAGGGCTATACAGTCT
>NW_018429943.1:0-252 GCF_002113885.1 Mizuhopecten yessoensis
TGCCGTCCGCATACGTGGTTGGACATACACAAAAATAGAGCTGAAAAAAACAACTACCCATCAACTTGTAGACCACAAAACAATAAAAAGATGACTTTCTTTCCGTATAACGTAATTCAAATATGACGTTATCATTGAATATTAAAAAGTAAAACATACCTTGTAACAATTACTGTTATAGTCATATATAGATTATCATATCTGCCAAAGCAATTGACCTATAGTTGACTTACTTTGTTTATGACGTTATAA
>NW_018429944.1:0-252 GCF_002113885.1 Mizuhopecten yessoensis
TCGTTGTGCCAGCTTCGATGTCTAAAACGATGCTTAAACAGATGTACATGGACAATGTTCATTTTCATAATGGCAATACAAATACGGCAATTGCTCATCATCACAGTGTCGAAATACACCACGAAAACCAAAACAATAGTAAAGACGGTTTCGATTCGGTAATCGAAGACGAAACGGAAAGCGAGCAAGAAGGAGCGTCAATGCGCATGCGCAGTGAAACTACAGCTACCGGAAGGAACTCTTTCGTATCTG
>NW_018429945.1:0-252 GCF_002113885.1 Mizuhopecten yessoensis
CTCCCGCGGCCGCCACTTTTATGGACGACTTTCAAAACCTTATCAGTGATGCCGGTAATGCCGAGGAAGCACACTCTCAGAATGAGGATGGATTGGAAGCTATGGGGACGTTTTTCGCGTCCGATCAACAAACGGGCCCGGACTTAGGTAATAAGATTGTAGGAATTGTTAACAATTCGGTTGGAGCTCGTGTCGACGAGGGAAAAAGAAAGGAAATCCTTAAAAAACATTTGAGGCCGGGTAACTGTAAGT
>NW_018429946.1:0-252 GCF_002113885.1 Mizuhopecten yessoensis
TCCGAAGGGAGCTATACACTATGTTCGAAAATTCTTATTAATTTGCTAAACATTTAAAATAAGACTATGGAAGAAATAATGTTTTGTGTTGAAAGTAGAGTACGAGACACAAGTTACACAATCATTACACTACTTTCACGCCCATTTCATTCAGTACCACAGGCTAAACCTCAACCGTATACAGATAGGTACATAGGTGTATCAGTGGTGTTGGATACCCTGACCACGGACTGTTGGAGGACATGGATAGCA
>NW_018429947.1:0-252 GCF_002113885.1 Mizuhopecten yessoensis
GAAGCACGTTTGCTCGTCCAGTTTTCTCTAGCTCCCAAATCTAGGACAACATGCAAAACAGCAGTAGAGTCTTTTCGTAAATTGCGGTCACGGTATAGCTTGAGCGATATTTGGCCAGCTCCTATAGACCAATAACAGCAATGTATAGCTTACTTATCATATACTGTTTTGTCGGCATCCACAGTAGCAACATACATATCAGGCTTTAGCTATGCACACAAAATTGAAAATTTGCCTGACCACACGAAATCA
>NW_018429948.1:0-252 GCF_002113885.1 Mizuhopecten yessoensis
TAGCTACAATACTGAATAGAGATAAAGTATCGTGTAGGCTGTAGCCACAATACTAAATAGAGATAAAGTATCGTGTAGGCTGTAGCTACTGTACTGACTAGAGAGTTAGTGTCGTCTAACTACTGTACTGAATAGAGAGATTGTGTCGTGTAGGCTTTAGCTACAATACTGAAAAAAGATAAAGTATCGTGTAGGCTGTAGCTACCCTACTGAATAGAGTTATAGTGTCTTGTAGGCTGTGGCTTCTGTACT
>NW_018429949.1:0-252 GCF_002113885.1 Mizuhopecten yessoensis
TGGAAAATATAACTGATCAGAAAGACCATCTGGAAGTAACCGATGGCCGGAAGTACACCTTTGTGGATTTGTTCCGACCTTTACCGATGCTATTTCTGTCTATTAATGTGTGGTTTAACTGGTATGTGATCGTATACAAGGTCTTTATTGCTCTATCTCATTGTCTTCCCTCAAGAGAACAGCTTCCATAAAAGTCAAATTAATTATATCATGTTCCTTAATAGACTGGGGCGTCGACTGCCCCTAATGGGC
>NW_018429950.1:0-252 GCF_002113885.1 Mizuhopecten yessoensis
TACTAAACGAACCTCAAGCCCTTGTTTAGTCACGGGTACACACCGCAATTGTCAGTACAAAAAGAACCTTCAGCCCTTGTTTAATCACGGGTACACACCGGAGGTGTGAGTACTAAAAGAACTTTAAGCCCTTGTTTAGTCACGGGTACACACCGAAGTGTCAGTACTAAAGGAACATCAAGCCCTTGTTTAGTCACGGGTACACAACGAAAGTGTCAGTACTAAAAGAACCTTAAGCCCTTGTTTAGTCAC
>NW_018429951.1:0-252 GCF_002113885.1 Mizuhopecten yessoensis
TTTTTAAGACTACTTTATAAGAGGTGTTTGTATATATAACTGACACAACTGTATCTGGTCAATAAAGTATTGATGATAAAATATGAAAATAATCTATTACACATTTGGGGGGCTAAATTTCTAACAGTATGTATATGTCTGTGCATCCTATGATAATCAACAACTGGCAAATATTTTTTCTTTCAATGAATTACAAAACTAGCACTATTACCACGGTGTCGAACCGTCCATTAAAATGGGTATAATTAAAAA
>NW_018429952.1:0-252 GCF_002113885.1 Mizuhopecten yessoensis
CTCGGGAAAGGTGGCAATGTGGCTGGCAGTGTCCTTGCCACCATTGAACAGTTCAACCGAGTTTCTCTCCGCGTTTCTGCCACAATACTCAAGAGTCGGGATATGAAATCGTCGCAGCGATCCCGCATTGTACAAAAGTGGATAGACATTGCTCAAGTAAGACTCGCACATTCCTACTTCATTTCTCGATTGTCAATAATAAAAAAAATGTTAAAGATGGAATAATGAAGATTTCAGCAGATACAGGATTTT
>NW_018429953.1:0-252 GCF_002113885.1 Mizuhopecten yessoensis
GGGTTTTAATATTTTTAAAGATATGATAATCTGTTAACAATATAACTAAATGGAACAGATATAAAAGGGGGGTGTTTTCTTGCTAGCAGAAAACTATTAAAGCTCAAACGTTTGGATTTTGTGTAATATTGACGTTTATAGAAAAGAAAAGAAAAAGAGTTTTCTGTAATAGTTCGTCGGATGGGACATAACATTGTGTTCCGTATATATGAGACTGTCCACATCGTACGATAAAGATCCCTGTGCGTATTG
>NW_018429954.1:0-252 GCF_002113885.1 Mizuhopecten yessoensis
TAGCCGATATTTTGCAGCGAAGTGGTGTTGTTTTTATTTTATATTTTGCCACGCCAATTCATTAGTATCTCTGTTCACCAATCAGCGCATCCGTAACATATCCGAACTGGGGGAAAACAAGGTAAAACAATACCCGGAATCCTATATTTACATGCCATCGTCCGAACGTGCAATGTTTCTTGATGCGTCATTTAGCTGTGAGCAAACAGTGAAATAGTCTTCGTCTGTGCTTCCTAGGTAGCGACAAAGTCT
>NW_018429955.1:0-252 GCF_002113885.1 Mizuhopecten yessoensis
TAACGTCACATTGATTGTTCCTATTTCAGGATTTACCTTCTTAATGCGAACCATAAAATATGTTCGTTGCCAACTGCGTTCATATTACCGTATACACCGTCAAAATGAAGGTCAATCCTTATATTTACATTCAAAAAAATGTTTAAATGCTACATTCCGCAGAAAAAAGGTCGAAGCGGGTTGCAACCATAGTAACTACGGTAGCCGTTGTTACCAGGACAATATAGTTCCAGTGAATCTACATCGATATAC
>NW_018429956.1:0-252 GCF_002113885.1 Mizuhopecten yessoensis
AGTTCTGGCATGTATGCCTTTGGGGCCCGGCCTTCCTAGCCCCAGAGGTCAAACCAGCCTCATTTATTTAGGAAATTATTGCCCTCTTCCAATGAAGTTTCAGAGCAAATTTGGTTAAAATCATCTCTGGTGTTTAGGAGATGCATTTTAAAGCAAAATTTTCTAAGTTCCCATTCAGGACCCAGCCCCCCCTGGCCTTAGGGGTCAAACAAACCTCATTTATTTAAGAAATGATTGCCCTCCCCTAGTGAT
>NW_018429957.1:0-252 GCF_002113885.1 Mizuhopecten yessoensis
GTGATCATTTCTTGTAAGCTTTATCTCCTTCCATGTTCGTTTCACTTCAGCAAACGAATCTTTGTTATCAATAGCAAACACGAGCACAAAAGCGTTTGCCTTCTGAATAGCTAGCCTCCTCATAGCAGGGAATTTAATAGATCCTGATGTGTCTAAGAACTTAGTCATGACTTGTTTCCCGTCAATAGAAACGTTATGGCAGTGAAGATCTTCAATTGTCTCGTTGTATTTACAGGAAAAGGTACCGTTCAG
>NW_018429958.1:0-252 GCF_002113885.1 Mizuhopecten yessoensis
TATATGACTTTTTGGGATTAAGAATTATTATTGGTACAAATGTAAGAGTTGTCTCTCTTTTGGTTTAGTTATTTTGCATCTTTATATATTTTTTGTATAATAAGTTAGTCCATTAGATATTTAATTGTTGTCACCTATATTTTCTTTTCTTTGTCCTTAACGTGTTGCATTGGCACTCAGAAATTTATTGATTCATGTAAAGGGCATTTTTGTTTGTTTTAGTATTATTGTTAGAAAATTATTCATTTTTTT
>NW_018429959.1:0-252 GCF_002113885.1 Mizuhopecten yessoensis
GAGGACGCCATACAAGTGTTCAATATCAGAACCAAACGTTTGACTCCGTCAATGAGTGTATACATCTCTGTAACAGCCGTTAACGGTGTAAGTAAACACATTATGTAGACAAATTCATCTCTTATTTCAGTTACAAATTTATAATAAGTAGAAATGCATATTAACTAACAACATTGTGTTTCCCTTCATAACAACTCGTTGATTACTATTACTATTATTTCATTTTTCACATAGTAAAACAACTCTAAAAAA
>NW_018429960.1:0-252 GCF_002113885.1 Mizuhopecten yessoensis
AACTACCCTAAACGTGAACGAGTTTTTCCTTAGCTCTGTACTACAGAGTTATGCAACCACTTTTCATTCCTCCCGACCGTTTTTACTATGCAATTTAACTTTATTAAGCGACCATCTGTCTTACTGACAATGTCTTCGAAAGCTACAATGCCAAACTGTGGGATTCAACCCTGGCTAAATATTACACGGAGGCTCGTTCCAGAACTTTACAAAATCTTATTGTTGAAGCATATAATAAAACAGTTATGGGCT
>NW_018429961.1:0-252 GCF_002113885.1 Mizuhopecten yessoensis
CTACCAAGGTTAACGTTTATGTGGAGCAAGAGTGACGTTGATGGATAGACAGAACGAGAGGAATGTAGAAAGAGTCAATAAGAGAAATATGAAGGCGTGATTAATCCAAATTACCATGTAATTATAGAGAGGGCTAAACTATTTCTCCGCTTAGAACAGACAAAACATCATTTCTCAGGCGCTTCTGTCCGTATTCCAATCGCCCTATTTTCTTGTAAGGCTTTACCTTTGTGTTTGTTGTCTTGGAGTTTT
>NW_018429962.1:0-252 GCF_002113885.1 Mizuhopecten yessoensis
AGGAGGATTAAAACGTGCTTCTGAATTATATAGTCCTCACGTCCCCCTCCTTCGGGCAATGTGCAATATCTTTCCAGTGGCACCCTATGCTGCATTTAAATGGAAATCGTTTATGGAACTCATCGGCATGGTCGACAAAGCATCAACTGATTTGATAATTCAATTTGCTCATCGGATTGAAGCGGAGGGAATGCAACAAATAACAAATATGGTGTTGAAAAAGTCTGAATGTTTACTAGAATACATTTGGGA
>NW_018429963.1:0-252 GCF_002113885.1 Mizuhopecten yessoensis
GATAAGGATGCGGAACACTCTTCTTTGTATTGGATTCCAAAACTTCACAAGAACCCCAGGGATTTGAAAAAACCTATTGGCTGGTTAAAAATGCCCTATAACCACGGATTAGGATGCATGTTGATGAAGACTATGGACAAATGTTATGGTCGTCACAAGGATTTCACAGGAAAATGTCTTATTACTTTGTGTGATATAAAAGTCGATGTTTTCTATGTTTTCTATTAGGCTCATAAACGTGCTTTATGGTTT
>NW_018429964.1:0-252 GCF_002113885.1 Mizuhopecten yessoensis
TACCGTCAAGCAATCGATTTATTGTAAATAGAACATTTGTTGTTTAGGCTGATGTTAACTCAACATTGATTTGTATGTTCATCTATATCCTATTTTATTGTTAACCATAATCATATATTTTTAACGATATGTCTATGAACCACAACTTAAACAATACAATACGTACATCGTCAGGGTAATTGTGAGAATGGAAGTGAAATGTGATTATTTGAGGAAAACAAAATATCATATTTCCATGCAACATATAGTATT
>NW_018429965.1:0-252 GCF_002113885.1 Mizuhopecten yessoensis
CCAGGTTTGCAGGTTTATACTGGCTGGAGTAATGACTGACCAGAGATGGTTGAATTGTATAATAGAACCTCAATTGGCCTTTGCTTGATATGTTACAGGCCAGGACACAAATTCTCACTGACCAGTGTTAGCGTAGTATATCTCTTTGATAGTTAATGCTGCTAGTTCAATATACATATACATTTATAGTGGTGTATATATTGACCCCTGTGGCATGCCATATCTTTGACCACTGACACTGTTGCTAAAAAA
>NW_018429966.1:0-252 GCF_002113885.1 Mizuhopecten yessoensis
TGTACTGTAGATTTATTCTAAAGGGTCATGTCAGGGGGGGGGGCTGTACTGTAGATTTATTCTAAAGGGTCATGTCGAGGGGGGGCTCTAGATTGATGGTGAGGTACTTGTTAAGGGCAAGGGACTGTAGAATTATAATGAGGTACTTGTCGATTGGGGGTCTGTGGAGTGGGGGCTGTAGATTTATGATGGTGAGGTACATGTTGAGGTGGGGTAGGGGGGCTGTAGATTTATGGTGAGGTACTTTTCAAG
>NW_018429967.1:0-252 GCF_002113885.1 Mizuhopecten yessoensis
CTCGAACCGTTAGCTCATACCCTTGCCTGTAGAAATATATGCGGGTTAAGCTTAATATTTTTATCAACTAAACATTGGAAAATATTTCTGTCAATTGAGATATTCATGTAATCCCAATCGAGGTGGAGATTTCAACTCTTAAATATAAATAGACGGTATCATGTTTATTGTACCTTCCGCAACGTGATGAACAGTTTATTTTTCAATAATAAGAACAACACGACACAAATGTTTTAATAGAATTAAAAAAAA
>NW_018429968.1:0-252 GCF_002113885.1 Mizuhopecten yessoensis
ATCGAGAACACTATTTCAACACTATTCAATTTGGCTTGTCAAACACGGACGTGAAATGAGCACTTCGCAAAATGATAAATAATAAAAAAAATGAAGAACCTCAATCATTATTACTCAAGTTATACAGTTTACGACGTGTATGAATCAAATTGTTTACAAATAGCGACAAAATATGTGGAAAATACTATTTGTTATCATCTGCGTTTTCACTCAGGTTTGATATTTTGACGTTTAATGAAGTTAAGACTCCAA
>NW_018429969.1:0-252 GCF_002113885.1 Mizuhopecten yessoensis
GACTTGTAAGGAAGGAAAGCTTGGTTCTTTTCCAGACTTAGAAGACCATTGGTCAACTTGTCAGTAAGTTCACCCTTTGTCATGTACAACTCCAGGTCTCGGGTCAGGAGAAGGTCGCCTTTTGGGAGGAACTCGTCGTCGGTAATCAGGATGCTGAAAAAATCAGCAAGCCACTGGGGGTTGGTGATGATGTGGTCAAACTCCCGAAAATAAATCACAGATCTTGTGCAGTGCAGGAACCTACACAAAATT
>NW_018429970.1:0-252 GCF_002113885.1 Mizuhopecten yessoensis
TGATTAAGTCGTCCGCCCAAACGCAACATTCCATCTTTATCCACATAAGGATCCAATAGTAGAATATGACTTCCTCTCGGAATGTGCTCTCCTCTTTGTAAACAGAGAATCTCTTCCTTGTAGACTTCATTCTGGACACACAGAATGATGAACATCTCGCTCTTCTTGCGGGCCTCTAAATCACCACTTTGTTCTGATAAAATACGACACCTAAGCACAGATATCGCCCGTACAAGACTTGACCAACTTGAA
>NW_018429971.1:0-252 GCF_002113885.1 Mizuhopecten yessoensis
ACACACGGTGACAATATATACTACAGTGTCAACACTCAGATACTATATATACCCACAGTGTCAACAAACAATGACAAAATATACCCGCAGTGTCAACAAACAATGACAAAATATACCCGCAGTGTCAATACACAGTGACAATATATACTACAGTGTCAACACTCAGATACAAAATATACCACAGTGTCAACACACGGTGACAATATATACCCACAGTATCAACACACGGTGACAATATATACTACAGTGTCA
>NW_018429972.1:0-252 GCF_002113885.1 Mizuhopecten yessoensis
AGTTAATTTATAAAGGGGTTTATGATCATGAGATATCTTTTACACAAGCTTTTTATTTCAAAAGTGCATGGTCAACAGTGATCTTCGACCTTCAACCCTTGACTGATGACCACCAAAATCTAATGTTGGGTAGAACTTGATCGTGTGATGCGCATGCTATGGTGTGAATATTAAGTAAGAGAGATGCACGTGGGTATTCATATATTGTATCGACGGAGGTCGTCACTTGTACATCACAGAGCAAGCATATTG
>NW_018429973.1:0-252 GCF_002113885.1 Mizuhopecten yessoensis
ACAAGGACGTGACGTGATTGTGCTTAGTAACAATATCCTGACGGAGATATTCTTAGTTACAAGGACATGATGGAGATATAGAGGATATTTAATGGTGTCTTCAATAATAACAAATATATTTCACTCGTGTGGCTAACATTGATATTTTTCACGAGGGCGCAGCACAATGGAAAAATATCAAAGTATTAGCCACACGAGTGAAATATGTTTGTTATTACTGAAGACACCATTACATTTTCTATTTATTACATT
>NW_018429974.1:0-252 GCF_002113885.1 Mizuhopecten yessoensis
GAGATCTCCTCCTACATTTTTCGAATCATTTCTTTGAAACTGGGTAGGCTTTATAATCATGATATCAAGTTGTGTTTAATGAGTTAGAAACTACTTTAGTCACTCCTGATTACTGGTATTCCTCAAACTGTTGTAGTGAATGCAAATGTGACGGTTGAAGTTATTTATAAACACAATAAAGCATTCGATGGGCGTATATTGTTCCGCCCACGGTACTCTTGTTTATTCATCACTTAAAATAGAATTCAATGA
>NW_018429975.1:0-252 GCF_002113885.1 Mizuhopecten yessoensis
ATTTAACTAAACCAGCCAGGATATTTAACTAAACCAGCCAGAGTATTTAACTATAACAGCCAGAGTATTTAACTATACCAGCCAGAGTATTTAACTTTACCAGCTAGAGTATTTAACTTTACCAGCTAGAGTATTTAACTATACGAGCCAGAGTATTTAACTATACCAGCCAGAGTGTTTAACTATAACAGCTAGAGTATTTAACTATAACAGCCAAAGTATTTAACTATAACAGTCAGAGTATTTAACTAC
>NW_018429976.1:0-252 GCF_002113885.1 Mizuhopecten yessoensis
CTGGAGGATAACTTATACCCGCAGATGCTGGTAGTTTATACATCAGTAAGTGACCTTGACCTTGGGATTTCCGGATAAGTTATTTCGCACAGAGGGCTGTAACTCCCTTAAAAAGTGTTGGGATATGAAATTAAAATGCCGGTGCACAACTACATAATAAATTGGTCATTTAAGTGAAGTTTCAATAAAATCTGCCCGTTAATTAAGATGGAGTTTTCAGGACAAGTCACTGCGGACGGATGGACAGGGTGA
>NW_018429977.1:0-252 GCF_002113885.1 Mizuhopecten yessoensis
TAATTATTTTTTGATATTTGTCCGTGCCTTTTGATCCTTTAAACTTGACCAATGACCAGTTCAGTCTAATCAGATGTAGAACTCGATATTACTTTACCATCTTAAATATAAACTAAATGAAAAATACTGTCTACACGCTGTCATCACGTAATCATGCATTTCGATGGGTATTTAAGCATTGGTGTAAAGGATATATGATATATAAGTATAATGCTTTTGACAATTATATTTACAAATTAAATTTCGCCGGCT
>NW_018429978.1:0-252 GCF_002113885.1 Mizuhopecten yessoensis
TTGGGACTGATTTGAAAAACAAAAAGGCTGACAGGCAAGCATCTTGGAATTTACCACTGACGGATTGTTATCGCTATTTCTAAGGAAATGCTTGATATATCTTTCTAAAATTTCCCCCTGGACCGTATTTTTGGCATGTAAACTTTTGGAATTAATTGAAGATTTGGCCTAGAGAGATCTTACTCAGATTGGTTCCGTAATAACGAGATAATATTTCTTTTTCGTGTGGTACTTACGAAAGCGTTAAGTTGC
>NW_018429979.1:0-252 GCF_002113885.1 Mizuhopecten yessoensis
GCAGACATTGATCTCCCTAAACAAGGAAGGAACTACAATCGTTCTGAATCTTATACCAACCTGTCGTCTAGATATTCGTAGCTGATCCCGGACGGGTTGGTAAGAGTACCACTACCTATAAGCTTGACAGGTCTATCTCCTGTAAACGTACCAACGTAGATACCTAGCCCATCAATTGTGTCAGCTATCCAAAATAGGTTACTGTGAAAATGCAATATCATATGTTACAAGATTATTACCAATAAAAGGTCA
>NW_018429980.1:0-252 GCF_002113885.1 Mizuhopecten yessoensis
AATTGTATATCTATGTACTGTAGAGTGCTTAAGAGTGGCTTATTCTAGCTAGCTAGAGCGCTATATCAAATGTTGTATATTATTCATTACACTACTATATACAGTTTTGATTTTCGGAAGATGCTGATGATCTTCAAAAAAGGTTAATGTGCTTGCAAGTTTATACTTAAACGTGGAGCTTAAAGGTTAACACGCAAAAAAATAGTTATTTTTAGAAAAACCAAATGAATATTACGTAATGAAAGTTGGAAA
>NW_018429981.1:0-252 GCF_002113885.1 Mizuhopecten yessoensis
GGTTCTTGAGATTCAACTCTTACGTTATTGATACCTTAGCAGATATGAATATCTACTGAATACTTTTAATACATATGAAATGGAAAATACAAAAAAATGCCAACCTTATACGGCTAATACAGTTTAGTATAGTTAAGTGTTTAGAAATGGTAAATCTGCCAGGCAGTTGTAGTAGGTCCAAGTGTAACAAACTGTGCTATCTGGCTGGTCCAACATTTTCTATTGAGAAAATATGAATAATTTAATGAAAAA
>NW_018429982.1:0-252 GCF_002113885.1 Mizuhopecten yessoensis
AATTAGTTTCGGGATCCCCGAAATGACGTTGCGAGTTTACGTCATTTAACTACTCTAAATGTATGAATTAATGAAAAAGTTAGTAATTTAAAAGATGTTTTTTGTTTTCCTTCCCATTGATAGAGATTTGGAATTATAGGGATTGAATATGCTTCCCTACGGCCACTCATGTGGTGTGTAGGTAATTTTTTCGACGTTTATACTTGAATGAATATTAGAAATATACAGATTGAATCCCTATATAATATTTCA
>NW_018429983.1:0-252 GCF_002113885.1 Mizuhopecten yessoensis
TTAGTGGCCTTGATATTAGGAACTTTTTAAGCCCATACATATACATTTAAGATTGCATTATCAAGTGTAAATTCAGCAATATACCTACACTCCTCAATGCATATACATGTATCAAAACATTTACATTAAACAATTTTTTTAAAATAGCATTGACCATCAGTCAACAATTTGTACAACAAAATAATAAATCTTTTTTCGAAAAAAACGTCTGTACATTTCTGTTCTACTTTTCAAGTTGACGTTCGTCTTTTT
>NW_018429984.1:0-252 GCF_002113885.1 Mizuhopecten yessoensis
GTCATATTACATTAATTTTATATGTATAAAGCTGTCAAATTTTTATTTAAAGATTCTGTAGCCTAGTCCTTAACCTTAACTATATGAATCGCCGCGACCTGAATTTTATTTTCTCTAGATTGAAATCAGAACAACAATATTTAGTTTAAGTTTCATGAATTCATGTTCCAGATAATAATACTTTTGCAAAAAAAATAGTATAGAGCCTTCAAGTCAATTATTTTGCCTATAAAGCACGACAAAAGTGCGTTT
>NW_018429985.1:0-252 GCF_002113885.1 Mizuhopecten yessoensis
TGGTCACGATCAACTGTAAATAAATAAATAACTATTAAAGCAGATCGGGATTGTTAATATAAATCAAACAATAACATTAGGCTGACAATCTTCTTATTCCATAGATGCACATTCAAGTTTCTTTGACGGTAAAGAAAACAATGGTGTCTTCGTCCTTGAACATTCGACCGTGTCATTACCAGAATAGTGTGTCAATGCGCGTACATTACGACTGTAATAAACGAAAACAAGTTCGAACAGCTAATCAAATGA
>NW_018429986.1:0-252 GCF_002113885.1 Mizuhopecten yessoensis
TGGTAACTGTGTCGCTGTGTATTACAATCGTGTAAATGGTTTTAACAATACATATCACTGTATAGTCTTTCATATCCACCTTCAATAAAAACTAATAATGGAAGAACCGTTCTGTAAATACAATGTCATTGAAAACAATCGGTATAGTATATATATGTTTATAAGATATACTTAAACCGGTTGTGTATACAAGTATTGTGTCAATACTCTATAACTAGACTTAGATAGACATTGATATCTGGATTGTAATTG
>NW_018429987.1:0-252 GCF_002113885.1 Mizuhopecten yessoensis
TAATGTCCCGGTAATGATAATTTATCTCTACGTTCGTCTGCCGTAGTGTCTCAGTATTGATAATTTATGACTAAGTCTGCCATAATGTCCGGGTAATGATTATTTATGACTAAGTCTGCCGTAATGTCCAGGTAATGATAATTTATCTCTACGTTCGTCTGCCATAATGTCCAGGTAATGATAATTTATCTCTACGTTCGTCTGCCTTAATGTCCCGGTAATGATAATTTATCTCTACGTTCGTCTGCCGTA
>NW_018429988.1:0-252 GCF_002113885.1 Mizuhopecten yessoensis
GTGTAGTGTATGGTGAGTTGATACAGTGTGTAGTGTATGGTTAGTCAATACAGTGTTTAGTGTATGGTGAGTTGATACAGTGTGTAGTGTATGGTGAGATGACACAGTGTGTAGTGTATGGTGAGATGATACAGTGTTTAGTATTTGATGAGTTGATACAGTGCGTAGTGCATGGTGAGTTGATACAGTGTGTAGTGTATGGTGAGCTGACACAGTGTGTAGTGTATGGTGAGATGATATAGTGTGTAGTGT
>NW_018429989.1:0-252 GCF_002113885.1 Mizuhopecten yessoensis
CTTAGCCTATATCCTGGCCTCATTCCTGGGTATAGATTAGCGACAACAAAAAATCTTAATATGATTAAACTGCTTTGTACTGTTAGACATTCTCTCAAGAGACACTCATATGTGTACATGATCATCTTTTAACCGTACCCTTGTACTCCTTCCCCCCTCCCCCATCCATCCCCCAAAGTTTTGTTTATAGGCAATAAAATCCCCTTTGCCCATCCCCAACCCTCCTACATGATTTAACTCGATGTACTTGAT
>NW_018429990.1:0-252 GCF_002113885.1 Mizuhopecten yessoensis
TTATGCCCCTGTACCGTTGATCTATACCTGTGTATTATGCCCCTGCAGATCCTGTCAGTTTATGTAGACAGACAGTTTGTCTGTTTTTAAATGTATTTTTCTGGAAGAAAGCCTGATGTACCTGCAAATGTTAATGCAGGCCTTGAAAGTCTTTGCCAAGGCTTTCCAGAAAGTAACATCAAATCAATATAGTTCTGTTCCTTTTTCATAAATGAACAACTCTGGTTCAGCCATCAGAACATGATAAATGAA
>NW_018429991.1:0-252 GCF_002113885.1 Mizuhopecten yessoensis
TATTTGTTATTTGCATTCGTTTACCTATAGCTCCCCTTCACCTGGTTTTCACACCCCCGGCCTTACAAAACGAGTTACGTAAGTGCCTCAGGCGGGAAGGAAACTACGGTACAGATACATGTACAAAGTGGTTATGTTTACCCACGGTCTTAGATAATCTAATTCCGTGGTTTACCTGTATACGGGATTGTGTTGTAATTTTACATGTGTGTCGATTAAGTTTGTTTAAAAACACAGAAAACAAAATTTCTA
>NW_018429992.1:0-252 GCF_002113885.1 Mizuhopecten yessoensis
CAAAATCAAACTAACCAGTCACAAGTATCCCTTCCTTTCGCATAAACCAAAGTAAACTCTCTTCGATACATGCCCATTATTAAACTAAGTTCATCTGTGTTCAAACTCAGACAAGGTTAATAGTTTTAGATATTTATTCATGACATAAACAGCGATAGCATTCAATGTCGATTCCATTTCAGCTTAACCAGCTATCCGTAAGAATACATATGCACCGTACTAACTGCTAGGGCAGTTATTTTCTCCTTTGAA
>NW_018429993.1:0-252 GCF_002113885.1 Mizuhopecten yessoensis
AGGTGTAAGTGAATAAACCAAATTTTATGAGGGATTTATATTTGAAAACATCAAATACCGTAAGGAGTCTTTGCATTACAAAATAAGCACGAACCGTTAGTAAATGTAAAAATACACTTATATTTTGCTTAACTGATATTCTACAAAATCGGTCTTCATCATGAATTTTAAAAGCAATCTGTTTCAACAGTAGTTTCGACCGATTTCGATTTCCATCTGTTTGACCCCTATCATCACAGATGAGCCTTAGAA
>NW_018429994.1:0-252 GCF_002113885.1 Mizuhopecten yessoensis
TGCACGATTCCTCACCCCTGCACGATTCCCCACCCCTGCACGGTTCCTCACCCATGTAGGATTTCCCGTCTACAGTGTACAGGTGAGAAATCGTGTCTGGCGAGAATGATCGCGTAACAGACAACTCATGCCGAAAACCTCGGGAGTACATGTAACTATATGTTAGTTTAAATTCAATTCATCTTCTACAGGACTGATTATCAATATGTATGCAGGCGCGTAGCTACCATGTAAGCCAATAAGCCCGGGCTT
>NW_018429995.1:0-252 GCF_002113885.1 Mizuhopecten yessoensis
AAACATAATCACAAACTTGTCTTCTGAGTATTGTGCAGGCCACTTCCATTGAATCTGTTTGGCGATGGCATACAACGGTTGGTCGAAGACGAGAACAGGCACTTGTCCTTCATTCAGATGTTCAACGGCAATTTTCACAACATTCATTGAATGTCGTATCATCGCAACTGTGTGAGCACTCTCGTGGAACAGTGGTAGCAGGGATGTTGGCGTGATATGGTGCTCATCTTGTTGTTGCTTATTCGCATGGTA
>NW_018429996.1:0-252 GCF_002113885.1 Mizuhopecten yessoensis
TGCGACAAAGGAAACATCTACTCGAAATGTATGTGTGAAGATTAAATAAGGACTCGTCAGTGTTAACAGTGGTGAAAAAAAATGAAAATTCTATGTCTAAAACGGTATCATGTCGGGTAAGATTAAGTTAGAAAAAGATACCATTCATTGAAAACCATCATTAAAATAAAACATCTATGTCTGCATCTACCCTCGTTGCAAAATTTTAAACGCCCAAGTAATCATAGCATATTTCTGTAGAACTATTTTCAT
>NW_018429997.1:0-252 GCF_002113885.1 Mizuhopecten yessoensis
TGTTTTTATTGAAATCTTGAATTTCATTTCCCTCATATCACCCATTCCCTTTGAGAAGGGATACATTTTACTATATTTCATCTATTACACGTTTGTGTTTAGCTGATTATTTTTGTATGTAGTAATTCAAACTTTGTTAATTATTTGTCATGGGATGGCAGTTTGAGGGTAAGAAAATTAACACATAACCAAGACGAAATGAAATAAGTGGAACAAAGTGCTTTTTCTCAAGGATTATAAGGCCTAGGGCAT
>NW_018429998.1:0-252 GCF_002113885.1 Mizuhopecten yessoensis
ACATGTTAACTGTTGAAAGGTACACCGGTCGATCTCTACCAAGTGCAGCACTTGTGTATCTCAATACTTGTGTCAAAGTTGTTGTTGATGAAACTAAGTTTGGAATGTAACAGCCGACTACTAGGAACGTTATAGTCTGTAAGATCGAATCAGTGGATGACCGATCGCGAATATGGTGTATGAACTGTACTGTAGATCAATCCAGATATATGTAGGCCTACACGTTTAATAAATAAATAAATGAACACCACG
>NW_018429999.1:0-252 GCF_002113885.1 Mizuhopecten yessoensis
TGATAACATACATTTCTAAGGCAATAAAAATGCTTGTTACAAGCACGATTAAATTATAATGCAATAACGAATGAAATTCGGCATACGCTACATGAACGTCATGAACTGCTATTAGATGAACCAAACACTGATATTGTAAAATTTTCATATTCAATATTGTTACAACAACACATCTGACTAAAGGACAAAACAGGCACAAATTATACAATATATAATAATTTCATAAGAGTTAGAAGTACTAAAGGTTTTGTT
>NW_018430000.1:0-252 GCF_002113885.1 Mizuhopecten yessoensis
TTTTGAGGAGAGGCTGTTCATGCTTGATTAAACAGTAGTTGATTTTTCCGTACTTCATTTAATTCACCTCTGGAGTACAACTTGTGACAATACGACTGCAAACCAGATCAAATTGTATGATCAAGAAAGCTAGTTCATTTTGCAAACAGGAAATAAAATAGTATGTGCAGACAAAGATAGTGTTATTCTCTGCTTTGTCTGCAGAAACAAGGTTTGTTTTCATTTTATATTTCAGGCAGTTGATTCTTTTTT
>NW_018430001.1:0-252 GCF_002113885.1 Mizuhopecten yessoensis
AACAACATACACGGCAGACAGGGTAATACAGTTACTAAGTTCATTATAACATTTGAATAATTATATCAAATACTCATTAAAGTAACTCACTCAAGAATAATAATGAGTAATAGCAAATTATAAGCGTATGAAGATAATAAATAACAAATTTATGCAATTTTAGAATACACTGCAATTGTATGACAATTATCAGCGTGAAATACATAGTTTTTCTACATTTTTAAGAAAGTAGCTCACTCTGGATAATAAGGG
>NW_018430002.1:0-252 GCF_002113885.1 Mizuhopecten yessoensis
AAACCCGTAACCAGAATGATTTCCTTTTGATCATATCACTTGTTTCAATTTGATGGGGGAATTAACCCCTATACCAGATCATCAACTCGTTTATTACGATACACACAATAAAACTTATGGAGTGGCAGTACATCTTCATGGTATTGAATTTTCCTTGCAAATTAGCAGTTACCAATATCAGATTTTCTCTACAGGTGTCTGACATAAGAACGCCGTATATGTTATAAATGAATCTGGTCGATTATTTGAAAC
>NW_018430003.1:0-252 GCF_002113885.1 Mizuhopecten yessoensis
GAAAGATCATGTCGTGAAGTCAACGTTAATATTTGACAAAATTTAAGAATGATTTCAAATTGGCGTTTGTCGCCTGATCCATCATCTGCGAAAACTGTTTGTTTACTATGTATCATGATAGAAATTTAACATCAAAGAGATGAAATATAATTGACATTGTTTTGTGTTAACCGTTAATACTGTGTATCGTGGAAGATTTTTAACAGCAACTGGTTGCAATACCATCGTAATGAATTTTAATAGATAAATAAA
>NW_018430004.1:0-252 GCF_002113885.1 Mizuhopecten yessoensis
CCTGAGAGTCACGCATGATACAGGTATCTGCTGGAGCGTTTCAATACTGCAGGTAATACTGATTTCACTTGTTCGCAAATAATCTTTGTAACAGTATCGTCCTGGTGATGCTACACCATCATAGCCACTCGTTTCAATACGATAGAGTTTAACTGTTCCGACGACTAGGGTTGCAACTGTGTCTTACGTTACAAGCAGGTAACATTGACTATCTACAACTTTACTCGCTTAGAATCATATATATATATATAT
>NW_018430005.1:0-252 GCF_002113885.1 Mizuhopecten yessoensis
TTGATACGCCCTTTTTGGCAGCTGAACAACTAAATAATGACTTAGTAAAAAATCAATATTTCGGCTAAACTTTGGCTAGTGGATTTCAATCCACAAAAAACTAAGAGTATTATCATATCAAGGAAAAGAGTCCCTCCCAATCATCCTTTCCTATATCTTAACAATGCCCACTAGAAAATGTGAACTGCCACAAACATTTAGGTGTTTCACTGTTTGAAGATTGTAGTTGGTCTATACATGTTGATGACATTA
>NW_018430006.1:0-252 GCF_002113885.1 Mizuhopecten yessoensis
AGCGATGCCGGCCCATTGGGCCTCTTGTATTTCTGAGATGAAGGGATATTACCTTCGTTAAAGAAATGACTTTATTCGTCCTTCCAGTTTGAATGAGTAAAATTTGTCTGAAGCCTAAAACAATTTATTTCTTCATGGAGGTGAAGTCAAAATATTTGTTGTGTATGTTGCTGGAATGAATGTTCAAATAAATGACCTTGACATATATAGAAGTAACAGGGGTCAACTGTGTTAAAATCACCCTAGAACTCT
>NW_018430007.1:0-252 GCF_002113885.1 Mizuhopecten yessoensis
CGTTGCAAGTTTTGTGACGTCATGCCACATAATGATATTTCATTCAGTAAAGAGATTTTTTTGTTTCTGGAATGCAAAAAATCAGTTCTTTACGAGTGTATATCACGATTAGAAATAATCAAATCACAGGTTGATTATATACTCAACAAGAAACAAGGAGTATAGAGTTTATTATGTTGCTCTGAATAACGATACCGATTTACCGGAACCGACGTTCAATCTGAAATAGTTTGTCATCATTGGTTCATAAAC
>NW_018430008.1:0-252 GCF_002113885.1 Mizuhopecten yessoensis
TCCTATTTTTATAGTTACAATCAAATATGTGTCTTACGTTCATCCTTCCTCCAATAAGTTGGTAAAAATGCTGGTGGGTTTCTTCGTCCTCTGTTTCGGTAGTTGTTTGAATTTCACATAATTAAGATTTGTCTTGTGTCTAGCATCACCAATGAGTCATATAATCACAAAGCAACGGTATATTTGACGGCTTCCGGTCCAGGTTGAGCTAGCAAGTTGGAACAATGAGATGAGAAGTTTGTTGACAGATAT
>NW_018430009.1:0-252 GCF_002113885.1 Mizuhopecten yessoensis
AATACAAAGAAAGATAACTCTAACATCCTGTTATACTTCAGATCTATCAAGAAAGACAACTCTGGTGACCTTATGCCATCAAACATCAAACTTCCATAATGGCTTTAATAAATTTGATAACTGTATACTTCGGTAATCAGTATTAATCCTGGATATAATAAGATTCCTTGGGGTTCTCACAAAAGGCCGTTTAAAACCACAGCTCCTTGTATATGTTCGATCGTTTTTCAGCTGCATTGCGATGTTTAGTTT
>NW_018430010.1:0-252 GCF_002113885.1 Mizuhopecten yessoensis
ATTTGATTACATTTTAAATAAATATGACCGATGTTGGTTTCATCTAATTGGCAAGAAAAATACCAAGTGCTTATCCATGAAACATATGACGTCACAGTTACCAACGTGTTAGAGGTGATTGTACAGTAACGAATACATTTCAGTTGAAATGTACTGTAATAAATACATTGAGCTGCACTAACACATAAACTACCATTTTATTATTATTTTGAATCAGCATAGCTCGGTATTTGCTTTATTATGATAAAAAAA
>NW_018430011.1:0-252 GCF_002113885.1 Mizuhopecten yessoensis
GCGCACGGTATTTTTGGTGCGTTGTGCGGTCACACAACTGTAATTTATGAAATTCTATTTCTTTATTTCCCAACAGATGCCGTCCTGTAATTTAAACGACATGTACAGCAAACGAATGAATGTACTTTTCTACCGTTTGGAGAGTCCTAATATTGATGTTCATTGTTAAATAACGGTGTGGTGTTGTTTTGATTATCCTTTTTATTTTATGTTTATTATATTTTCATTCAATTGTCTATTCAGTTATTTTGT
>NW_018430012.1:0-252 GCF_002113885.1 Mizuhopecten yessoensis
GTCTTTGTGCTTCAATAAATATGAATGTGTAATGTATGAACGATAATGAATAATGATACTGGTTAATCCGATGTCAATATAATGTGACCGGATGGAATGTCGTAATACCGTGTCCAGCTTATTACATTTCAGTGAGATTGCACTTTAAAATGGTCCCTTGACCAGTGGACACTGTCGTCATACCAGCGTAACTGTTGAGAGAAAGTAAAACTCTAAAGGGAGACACCGCCGGAAAGGTAGAGTAGGGTAGCT
>NW_018430013.1:0-252 GCF_002113885.1 Mizuhopecten yessoensis
ATCTCTGGGTTTCATTTCATGTACATTTTCTGACTATCCGTTTTCCCATTTCTGGTATATTTTGTGTAAATTATATGGCATGTATTTTACTTTGTATTTCTTTTCAAAATTCTTACATGAGCTGATTGAACGAAAAAAACTATTCAAGTGGAAATCGGTGATATTTTATTGATGGAGGGATAGGAATATATAAAATAAGTTGTTTTTTTCCAAATATTTAAACATCTCACAAAATTGAGCTTAATTTGATGG
>NW_018430014.1:0-252 GCF_002113885.1 Mizuhopecten yessoensis
TTATTTCAAATCTGGCCTAAAATACTCATATAATTTCCTATCAAACAACATTCATAAACTTTTTGGAATTACAACATAAAGAAACTTAACTTCAAAATTGGTATTTTTGTAGCATAGTTCAATGCAACATAGTATGCAGTTATACCTGTTAAAAAGTCATGGAACTGTTTTTTCTTTTGCTTTCGTTTAACCATGGTATCTGCATCTTCATCATCAGATGTTTCGATGGTTGTAGTATCATCATGACGGTCA
>NW_018430015.1:0-252 GCF_002113885.1 Mizuhopecten yessoensis
ACCGTACACGTTAGAAAGATGTGATTATTTTTTCTGCGCAAACAATGTTTGAAAATATAGGATATGCTAAATCTGGCTTGCTAAATCGTTTTTGTCTAAAAAGCTCAGGGGAAAAATTTATATTTTCAAAATGGTGGCCAGTCTAAACGCATTTTCGTGGTTTTTGTGCTAATGCTGCCGGTTGGAGAGAAACATACTCTTTCATGCCCAAGGGTGTGAAAATACCTCGGATGCAATTTCCCTATCCTACAC
>NW_018430016.1:0-252 GCF_002113885.1 Mizuhopecten yessoensis
CTAGGCGGCGTCGTATTTGTTGGAGCACCGAAAGCAAAGGTGATTGGTTTGATTTGGTTTGGTTTTCTGACAACAGGTGAACCAGTTTTTGCCATTACCCTAAATGCCGCACGTTAAGCAGAGATGACAACTACGATATTTAAGGACTTTGGTATGTCCCAGCCTGGAGACAGAAAACAACTTGTCATTTGAGCATTCGACCAATGCAAGCTTGCTAGTATGTGGGTTTTGTCACTTAAATAAGGAAAAGAA
>NW_018430017.1:0-252 GCF_002113885.1 Mizuhopecten yessoensis
TATAAATCCATGTCAAAATAAACTATACTGTATACATCAATGTCATTATAAAATATACTGTATAAATCCATCTCAATATAAACTATACTGTATAAATCCGTATCAACATACACTATACTGTATACATCATGTCAATATAAACTATACGGTATACATCAATGTCAATATAAACAATACTGTATAAATCCATCTCAATATAAACTATATTGTATACATCATGTCAATATACACTATACTGTATACATCAATGTC
>NW_018430018.1:0-252 GCF_002113885.1 Mizuhopecten yessoensis
TCTGTCATCCGTCAAAGCAGCATCAGTGTTGATAGTCCAGGGTATTTTAACAGAGGATTTGAATAAACACAACAGTTCATTTGAAAACAAATGGAGCGTTTCATTTTCTTGTTTCTCACAGTTCTGTGCAGTAAAGTTGCCGATGCGACTTCAAGGAATTTGTTAAATTACTATTCTAGATTTGTTTCAAAAATATTCCAAAGACCTCCGACCAGGGTGCCGTTTCACGACGCGCACGTAAATTTACGGGTA
>NW_018430019.1:0-252 GCF_002113885.1 Mizuhopecten yessoensis
TCGGTTGTTATAGTACCGGTTGTTATATTATCGGTTGTTATGGTACTGGTTGTTATGGTACTGGTTGTTATAGTACCGGTTGTTATGGTACTGGTTGTTATAGTACCGGTTGTTGTGGTACCGATCAATGCTAGGATCTTTTTGTACATTTTTTTAAGGAGCCAATGAGTTGTCCTGCCATCTGCGGACATCGACACATATAACCATTTATCACATACCTCTTGAATCTTGTTATAGTAATACAAGCAATTT
>NW_018430020.1:0-252 GCF_002113885.1 Mizuhopecten yessoensis
GGGGGGGGGGGGGGGGGGGGGGGGGGGAGGCTGTGGTGTTATAAAATCTAAAATTCTATAACAATTGCATAGCCTTTTATACAAATGCAATATGAAACAAATATAGATTTAGATTTGGAAATAGTCCTGTAGATGAATTGTTTGAATGGATGATATTTTTGGTAATAAGATGAATTTCAACAGCAAAATTAATGTATGAGAATGATTAATTATTACTAAAAATATTTAGTGGAGAAGTGTCAAAATCATTGC
>NW_018430021.1:0-252 GCF_002113885.1 Mizuhopecten yessoensis
ACTTTGTTCTGCAATCGTTTTATGCCAATGTGAACCCATATGATTTTAATGTGTTGATGGAAAATTGAACAAGTGATGTAAACTAGTCATAAGTTATACTTTTTACTTATATCATAGTTGAATTATTATCATAATATAACGCCATGTTAATTTTGATATGAAATGTTTTCATTACTTAAATTCAACGTTTGTTAAACGTTCGCCCCATGCAGAATTTGCTTTTATGCCCTTTACTCGAGGACACATGCCCTT
>NW_018430022.1:0-252 GCF_002113885.1 Mizuhopecten yessoensis
AATGACTGGTATTTGACTTCTTAAAAAGGTTATAAACAAGGTGTGGCTTTTTGACAAAGATATAAAAATAAAGTGAAAATAAAACACCTGTATCTTTTTAAATGAAAACAAAAACAGTGTCAGAATATCAATATCAAAGATACAATCCACGAACCAAATATATATGTTGTGTGCTTTCTGAGAGAATAAATGAAACATTCAGAATATTATATAAAATGTGTATTACCTCTGTGATGTTCCAAAACGTTGTGT
>NW_018430023.1:0-252 GCF_002113885.1 Mizuhopecten yessoensis
TTCATACAAATAAGAAAATGGAGATAGCTCCTCCTGAACATCGTCTTGACAAAAGGAGGAGATAACTCTTGTTGAAACGTTTCAAAATGATAAATAAGGGGAGGTAACTCCTCCTGAAAATTATTAAAATTATTAAAATCTACTCCATTCTAAAGGATTTATGTTAATGCTAGATGTTAACTACATAAAATCATTAGATATATCAGTTCAGTTCTGTCAGTTTTTAAGGAAAATAATTAAAGTTTACAATGC
>NW_018430024.1:0-252 GCF_002113885.1 Mizuhopecten yessoensis
AGATTTGTTCAAAATAGGCCTTCTAGGGCCTCACAAGGGGCCACCTGAGCTAACTATTAGCATTAGTAATGACCAAAATTATTCTCTGAAATATAATTTTCTTCTGTTCATGTTTACCCCCCAACATAAACCCATCATTACTAGTAAAAGGGAGACCATATTTTCTATAAGAGTTATAAGCATTACTTCCTAGTGACCAAGAACGGGACTTCAAAATCCTGCCTTTCAATTGAGGTTAATGTCAAGGGGTTT
>NW_018430025.1:0-252 GCF_002113885.1 Mizuhopecten yessoensis
TGAGGTTTTACTGTCCATGTGTGTTTCTATTGATATTTACAATCTAAGAATAAGATATATCACCAATCGAAAAAAAAATATTCATTTTATAACAATTATAAAACAAGTTAATTCAATTATATTAATCACACGTATTGGCCCGGATGTTAACACTAGGAGGTCTTATTGTTGGAGAAAACCGGAGAAAACACACGTGGTCGGGCAGGTGACGCCGTACCTTTGCACGTCCGATCGGGGAATCGAACCCTGGCC
>NW_018430026.1:0-252 GCF_002113885.1 Mizuhopecten yessoensis
TCTTTACATGGACATGATTGCCTTTAATGTAAGAGTAGACAGTTATGGAGAAACAATATAACAGTTCATCTTCAGTACCCTTTATCAAACTTTCTTTTGGTAAGGTGGATGAAATTAATTTGGTAAGTGGATAAATTTCCAGTTTCAAATTGATATCTTGATTGGGCTTTCAGGATACATCTTTTTAGCTTACCTGGTCCGAAGGACCATGGTGAGCTTACGCCATACCGCAGCATCCGTCGTCCGTCCGTC
>NW_018430027.1:0-252 GCF_002113885.1 Mizuhopecten yessoensis
TGTTAACCTTCGTATACATGACGATATTCATATTTATTTTTACTGGTCCTACCTGAACACAAACGCACAGCTACAACAATTACAATGTGCAGTATACAACACTGTTAATGTGTGAGATGTTTGTCTATTTACATACAAATAAACGGAAAAGAGTTTTCAAATTGTACGCTTGTTGCTATATCTCCCAGGTCTCGTTACATCAATGCTATAATGTGGGTGTTAGCTTTTAATAAAGGGCTTACGTAAGCTCAA
>NW_018430028.1:0-252 GCF_002113885.1 Mizuhopecten yessoensis
CTATAGTTGTAAAGCTATTTTAAGATCGAAATGGGCATATTCTATATTTACCTAATAATGCTCATTAAGATGAATCGTTACTGTGGGAGTGTGTTAGGAAATTCAAAACGTTTTGGTGAACAAAGAAAAGTGTTGATACAGAATAACAGAGGCAGAAGAATCACAGTCAGCCTTATATTTCAACTGCGTTCATTGACTTGTTATATATTACGAGGCCATGTCGTACATCTTGATTTAGCTTTTTACATGTAT
>NW_018430029.1:0-252 GCF_002113885.1 Mizuhopecten yessoensis
GCTTTACAGTACATAGATATACAATTAATACAATTAGCATATACTTTAATCAATGCATTTTTACGTTGTTTACACGCGCAATTAATTCGGTATTTAAGAGCTTGCTCCACTATCATGACGTCCTTGGTAGATGTCAACAGCTGATAGACAAACTTACAACACAAATTTCCAAACACGCAGGTATATAAAGATTATGGACACTTTTTATTGTCGCCATCAGAATCTCGCATGACATATGCTATTTCTTTGATT
>NW_018430030.1:0-252 GCF_002113885.1 Mizuhopecten yessoensis
GGGTTATATGAGAGGTATGGTGTATAAGGAGATGTGTTATATGAGGGGGGATGTTGTATGAGGGGGTATATGATGAGATGTGTTAAATGAGGGGGGTATGGTGTGTGAAGAAATGAGTTATATGAGGGGGTATGGTGTATGAGGAGATGTTATATGATTGGGTATGGTGTATAAGGAGATGATTATATGAGGGAATATGGTGTATGAGAGATGTTATATATGAGAAGGTATGATGTATGAGGAGATGTGATA
>NW_018430031.1:0-252 GCF_002113885.1 Mizuhopecten yessoensis
CCGTCAACATACACGGACGATATACCACACCGTCAACACACTCGGAAAATAATCTACACCGTCAAATCACACGGACAATATACCACGCCGTCCCACACATGGACAATATACCACACCGTCAACCAACACACACAGTATATATGTACCACACTGTCAACACACACCGAAAATATACAACACCGTCAACACACACGGACAATAAACTACACTGTCAACACACACGGACAACACATTACATATCCAGCACACACA
>NW_018430032.1:0-252 GCF_002113885.1 Mizuhopecten yessoensis
AGCTTTAGATGACGTCACGGTCATCGAACGTGACGTCACTATCATCGATCGATATCCACTCTTAACACAGGCTTCTATGTAAAATTAAAAGAATATTTGAAGACGGAGGGGTCAATTTCAGTTTTGATGGGTCAATGGCGCCTCTAGGATTATTCCTGGGAAGCATAAACGAAAATATCTGGGGGGTTTCCACGAAAACGAAAGTTAAGATATTTCTATTTATAAGCATATTGCATGTATAAGTATTCATCT
>NW_018430033.1:0-252 GCF_002113885.1 Mizuhopecten yessoensis
AATAGGAGAAACCCGCGAAATCCCAAAAGAGAAGATTATAAATAACAGAAACCCTTGATATTCCAAAAGGTAAGATGATAAATAACAGAAACACGTGAAATCCCAAAAGATAAGGTGATAAATGACAGAAACCCGTGAAATACCAAAGGTAAGATTATAAATAGCAGAAACACGTGAAATCCCAAAAGATAAGATGATAAATGACTTAAACCCGTGAAATACCAAAAGGTAAGATGATAAAAAACAGAAACC
>NW_018430034.1:0-252 GCF_002113885.1 Mizuhopecten yessoensis
GTGTCTGTATTATCCTATATAAAGATAGCTACATTAAGGTAAATAAATAGATTACAAACTTTAAAACAAAATGATAACACCATATTTGTTGCCAGAGTGAACCTATAAACATGAAAAATAAATGTGAATACAAATATTTTTTCAGCATACAGTGTGTGGTTGGTTATTCCTCCATAGGCGGTAGGCAAGTAGCCCGAGATATTGAAACGTCATAACATTCCATTGTCCGTCAACGTCATTGATAGTTGGTAC
>NW_018430035.1:0-252 GCF_002113885.1 Mizuhopecten yessoensis
TCTCTCTGTACAACGCTATCTCAAGGATAGTGAATTCACTCCGTATAACGCTATCACCAGGATAGAGAATTCTCTCTGTATAACGCTATCACAAGGTTAGAGAATTCTCTCTGTATAACGCTATCTCCAGGATACAAAATTCTCTCAATATAATGATATCTACAGGATAGAGTATTCTCTTTGTATAATGCGATCTCCAGGTTTGAGAATTCTCTCTATATAACGTTATCATCAGGACAGATAATTCTCTCT
>NW_018430036.1:0-252 GCF_002113885.1 Mizuhopecten yessoensis
AAGGAAAAATTAGGCATATATAGCTGCTAGTGAATCTAGTCCTTTGTGGAATGTATATCCCCCGTTTGCAGGACATTATTGTAGGTTAATAATATCAAGGTTTGGTTTAAACATGCAAGTGTCGCGCTGTTGAGACATAATGTATATAACTTTAAACTCGAGGAAAAAAATGACTTATACAGAAGTTAATGCATTGAACCGTGATACAAAGTTTGACGGAAATTGGATAATATATGTTGCAGTTATTGCACA
>NW_018430037.1:0-252 GCF_002113885.1 Mizuhopecten yessoensis
ATAATCAAGATTTGTGGCATTTGTTCGTGTAAAACGTCAATTTTCAGGCAACCGTGAAATGTAAAAAAAACGCCATTTTGACTCTATTGCGTAAGTCTGTGACGTGATGTACTTATCCTAGGCCTGACGTCACAATTGAAACAATTGTTACACAACCGATCACAGGGATGATATGTCCTATTACATGGGTTAATACGCAAAAACATTTGACATGGGTATATTCACTGGAAAACACAGTACATTATGTGATAA
>NW_018430038.1:0-252 GCF_002113885.1 Mizuhopecten yessoensis
TGCTCCGGTTTAGTCCCGGCGAGGTACATCGGTAGTGTGTGACAGACTCTTTAGTTTAAGTGGCCAAGTACATAATGTTTTCGCTTAACGCCACATTCCAGGAATAGTTCTGAACTACAATATGAAATACGGTGCAGATGTTCGCTACTTCTCCTAAAATTTGCATACATTTAAAATAACGTGTGTTAATCAATTTGACTGCAATCCTGTCTACTCCTGCTTAACGCTCAGCAAATTAGGAGTGGGACGACT
>NW_018430039.1:0-252 GCF_002113885.1 Mizuhopecten yessoensis
CTGCAGCTCGCACATGTATGGTGTGACTATCAAAAAACAAAATCAAATGACTAAACAAATGACGAATGTTTACAAAGGAAATTTCTATTGTCAAATGAAAACAATTATTCTCTCTCGGAATCACTTCATTTAGTTCAAAAATAAGTTATAATTAATAACTGGAAAATTGAAAACAAACTTACATGATAAGCTACTTATTAAGGGGCGGTAACTCTTATTTCAAGGGAGGGAGTTCGAAATGTTTGGTGACGC
>NW_018430040.1:0-252 GCF_002113885.1 Mizuhopecten yessoensis
TAGCATACAATACGGTCTAGTATACAGTAAACATAACATACAATACGGTCTAGTATACAGTACACATAACATACAATAGGGTCTACAATACAGTACACATAGCATACACTACGGTCTACTATACAGTACACATAGCATACACTACGGACTAGTATAAGTAAACATAACATACATCACGGTCTAGTATAAGTAAACATAATATACATCACGGTCTAGTATAAGTAAACATAACATACAATACGGTCTAGTATA
>NW_018430041.1:0-252 GCF_002113885.1 Mizuhopecten yessoensis
GGGGGGGGGGGGGGGGGGGGGGGGCGCTTGGGTTCCCTGTGTTTAATATGCATAAATTAAACTATTTGGTGGGATTGATTTTCCAAACTCATCAGTGGATGGCCTTGTGTGATGCAATGGACTTTTGGCCTGTATCAGTTCAAATGTTTATACATGCAGCTCCATCAACAAAACATTTTTCTTTTCTCTTCATAATATGTATATATATGTCTTTTTGGAATCAAAGTAAAAGGTTAGAATTTAAAACATTAG
>NW_018430042.1:0-252 GCF_002113885.1 Mizuhopecten yessoensis
TCCATGTGTTTTTTCACCTCATTTCTTAAATTCTGAAAAAGTAAGCAGTATACCGAATTAAAAATATAAAAATCTAGTTTGCGTGGAAAGATATGTAATAAATAAATGTAACTTAAACACATTGTATGATATTTTTCTTTGTCTTCAATTTGTAAGACACAACAATCTGCGTCCATTGACCATACATGTATATAAAGGTTTCAACATCTGATTACAATAATTTAAATGAAGAACTACCGTTTTTGAAAAAAA
>NW_018430043.1:0-252 GCF_002113885.1 Mizuhopecten yessoensis
ACACCAAAGATGCTGATATCATACCATTTGTTACTACTTACAATCTAAATAATTGTAATATGTTTCCTGTCGTTTAACATTTTGTGAGTTTTATGGAAAACAGTGAGAACATGAAGTGTATTTTTGATAAGAACAAGATTATAAACTAAAAGAAAACCTAAAAACTTGAAACGTTTACTATGTACATCAAAATTCGATATGAATACCACAAATGTTGTCATTGGTGTAAACAAAATGTAAGAAACCAAGGTG
>NW_018430044.1:0-252 GCF_002113885.1 Mizuhopecten yessoensis
TTTGTAAGAGACTCAAGCCTGACTTTTCTGCTGCAGCAACAGAGACGAAGGGAAAAGCTGTAAGTTCACATATCATTCACTTCTTGGTTTGCAATCTGTATTCATTAATCTTTATTGCTAACCTTTATGATACCTTTCATATGTGGACCTATGAATTCGTGAATGAAGAGTACCCAAGACAATAAAGAAACTAAAACCCCCACAAAAATAGTGATTTCACAGTAGTTGGACAAGCTTTTTTTTCAAATGTAG
>NW_018430045.1:0-252 GCF_002113885.1 Mizuhopecten yessoensis
CACACATCACACGGACACACACCACACGGGCACACATAACATGCACACACCACACATGCACACACCGCACAATTACACACCATACAGGCAAACATAACATGCACAAACCACACAGGCGCATACCGCACAGACACACACCACACGGACACAAAACACACGGACACAAAACACACGTACACAGATAATATGCACACACAACACATGCCGCACCACACAGGTAAACGCCACACAGGCACACACACCACAGGCACA